>NW_005843919.1:0-3248 GCF_000455745.1 Alligator sinensis | reverse complement strand
GCAACACCAACCTGCTGAAGATGGTGTGTGCAGGCACTTGGTAGGATGGGGACACGAGTGCCATGAACTGCATGAACCCTGGCTGCTCAACTAAGGAGAAGAGCTGGCCATCCACAGCAAGCATCTCCCCACTGTCTGGGTGATCTCGCTCACCCTTGCAATGTGCCCCACTTTCTTTCTGCCTTTTCCTCACTGTTCCAGGGTGGTCTGCCTTTGCTTTGGGGGGACAGGGGCTTTTGAGTGAGAAGAGGACTTCCCTTTGGGCATGCTCCTGCTGGTGCCAGGCTGAAGAGGAGCAAGGGGAAGAGGGTGGTGCCTGTACAGATGCATCAGCATCCCTGTGGTGCTCATGCATTTTGTTCTCTTGCTGGTTTTAGCTCAGCAGTGCAGGCAGATAGCATACATGGGATCATCTGCCAGCTCAAAATGATCCCAGACCACGCCACCCACTCTCTTCTGGGGTGTAGGTACATGTGTGGATGCTGCAATTTCCCCCTTGTCAGCAGGCAGAGGCACATCAACAGGAGGAGTAGTCTCAGGTGAGCCACTTGCCTCCATAACCTCTATACCTCAGCCTCCTCTGAAGCGCCTTCTGGGGAAGGAGACCTGGCTCTAGGGGAAACTTGAAGGGTGTGGAGCACAAACTCAGATGATTTCTCCTCCTTCCCCCATATTTTACTTGCTAGGGCACTCAGATCCAGATCCAGCTCTTCCTCTGGCACGGGAAGGCTCAGCATGGGAAGTGAAATGGGGGTGGAGAAGACTGTCATGCTGGTGCTGCTCCCTGTTGTCATGGTGGTGGTGGTGGGGTTATGGCTGGTGCTCTTGGAGGGGATGCAGACTCAGGAACAGACAGTGGCACTGCTCCCCTCTCCTTACTGCCTTTTCTAGTGGAAGCCTCATGCCTGCTTGTTGCAGCAAAGAGGCTGCATCTCAGTTTGGGGGGGTGGGGAACTTACAGCTCTCCCTCTACCCCCTCTTCCACCCCCACCCCCCTGAAGGCTTGCCAGCTGCCTTTCCAGCATACTTCATTGTGTTTCATGGTATATTCTCTTTATAAAAAATATATAAATGTTTGTACCTTCCTATATAAATTCTATAGTATAATATGCAATAGAATTATGAAATTGAAAAGAATAAAATCAATGAATATAATAGGAAAATAAAAGGGTCTAGAAAGAAAGCAAAAGGTATTGCCGAATCCCACTTGCTAGGCTAGCAAGTAAGAAGTCAATGCTAGTAGTAGCCTTTGTTGTCTAATGCTCCTGAGTTTCTGGAAGATAGCTCAGTAACTGACCCCAAGGCAGAAAGCAGGCCTGTTCTACCCATCCCTTCCCCAGAGCACTGGGATTGGAAGGGACCTCAGGGAAGGATCACAGTCATTGGCCAGCTACACAGTCAATATGAGAGCAATCCTTCCCCACTCCTCCCCCTTCCTTTCCGTTTCCTTGCAGGCAAGCCCAGCTTTAGCTTCAAAACTTGAAGTGTTTTAACTGCCCTCATTTCATTTTAAGGCCATTTCTAAGCCCTTCATTTCGTTTCCATTTCACTGTTCCAAGCTTGACTGAGTCAAAACAGCATCAAAACGAAACAGCCGACAAAATTTCGCACAGTCCTAGTGACCATCACCTCACAAATCTCAAAAGGCCTTTCACTCAACAAGGACACTCCTCCAGAGAAATAGATAGCACTTTCGAAAGAGCCACCCAGATACCATGTGAATAATTGCTGCAGAACAAAAATAAAATCCCTGTGAATCCCACACTACTAGTTATGACATACCATCCTTTCTTGGAACCTATACAGAAAATCCTCAAACAATTACAACCCATCAGAGAGGAAGACCCAATTCTTAAAAGAGATCTTCCCAGAACCACCCATTCTAAGCTTTAAACAAGCACTGAACCTCGCCGACTTCATCACCAGAAACAAACTTCCAATGCCCCAAAACACACCAAATGGATCTAGACTGCTGGGAAAAGATATGTAAAACCTACTCGCATATCTCCACCACTCCCAAAATAACTACACCCCAAAAGAGAACCATCACCATTCCTGGATCTTACACCTGCAGCAATGTGATACATCTCAACAAATGCACTAAGTACCCTGATGAAAAACATGTAGGAGAAACCAAAGAAGAACTGCTTACCAAAATGAATGCAGACCGAAAATCTATCAAAGACAAAAATATCCAATTACCATTACCTGTGGGTGCCAACTTCGCACAAGGCAACCACACTCACCCCAATCTCTCAGTTCTAATCAGAGGGAACTTAAAGCACCTTTCATAGATGAGTCTATGAACTTAACTTCATAAATCTACTGGATATAAACAAATCATGGACTAAAATGTAGACATTGGATTTATGGCGTGCTATAACCTGCCTGCCATCTGATAACCCCAGGCAACCTCTCCACATTTTACCAGCTACATTCTATCACCGGGTCAACATTCCCTACCCACTTCCCATACCTATCATCTCCCATCACCTCTGATCCTCACTGCCAAGCATTTGCATTTTCACAGAACAGCATTTTGCATATTGGCTTCTATTCCATCAAGGAGAACATAAAACAGCAGCAGACTCTCCCTATGCCTGAAGATGAGTGTTTGTCTCCAAAAGCTTGCAAAGAACGATTTTGCTAACTAGTTAGTTGGTCTAATAAAAGAGATCACATTTAAACCAAAGAACCTTGTCTGTATATTGTTTACTGTTATAGCACAAAGAGGTTTCAGGTTTTCAGGCACCACTGAAATATTCAGAGTATGTTGAAACACAGCATTGCAGCAAAGATTGAGGCAAACATGAATTTAAAGCAAACTCATGAAACCTGCTTATTGTAAACAGAAATTACATCTAAAACCTCTAGATTGTGAGAGGCTAGCCCTGTCACAAAATATGCAAAGGCTGCCTACTGCTCTTTCCAAGGGGTTCTGGCAGCTACAGGGGCAGTTTAGACATAGATATGATTGATACGCTGTGCTTTCAGTGCTTCCCTCTAGTGGTTTGTCATGCCCTTCTCATCAACCACCACAGCATGATCCCATCTCAGATCCTTCTTATCTTGCTAAACAGCCATCTGTCACCTCTTCTGGCAAGTAGCCTTCTTTTCCAATTCACACTTAATGAGTTCATAGAGCACTGGCTATTTTCCGCTGATTGCAATATTCTCACCTTCAAACTGCATCTGTTGATGAGCTCAGTGCTTCTGAAGAATGTTTCTACAGGATGAGGATCTCCTGG
>NW_005843918.1:28300-29737 GCF_000455745.1 Alligator sinensis | reverse complement strand
CCCCATGGCTCTCGCTGAGGGGTATACCCTTAACGTCTAGGCCTCAGTGTTTCAGCCGGGTATGCTGAAGGTCGATCCCTTATGTCATTAGAAGCTTCCTCACCTTGCCTCATGAGTGCCTCAAATCGTGAGAGATGGCCTAAAAGATTTCCCACTGGTTGACCTGCCATCGGGTTCAGAAAGAGTCGGAGTGTAACGGCATTTGCTCCTCCCTATACCTCCACGCAGACATCTATAGCTTCCAGGGGTGTTGGAATTGCCCCGGGGTCCGATAGGTGACGATGAGCCCATCTCTCTTTTTGTTGGACTGCTGTTAGTCCCATTGGATTCGTTCTCAGACTCCATGAAAGATATGACACTCCAACTATAGCCAGGAGGATTTGTTCTGCAGTAGCCTTCTGTGGGCGACCCTCATGCCAGGTATGAAATTTGTGGGTTACCTGTCCCACTACAAGCGCCGGGAGCGGGATGGGCCAGTGGGCACTGTCCGTGACCATGTTCAAATCGGTAGCACGCCCTCCGCTCCATGCTGCTTGTCAGGTCAGGGCACTCGCTTCTTCCCTATCCAGAATGTCAGATTCCACTATTAATCTTCCTAACCACATGGCCAAGGTTTCTTCCGGTTTTATTTTGGATTCTTTGCAAAGCTCTTGTATCTCTGGTTGGGTGCGTGTGCGCGAGATAACCGTGGTACGCGTAGTACCTTCTTCATCCGCAATATGTTTCATCACAGCTATCAGGTGAGCTGCAGCAGAGAGAGGGTTAAATTCTTCATCTGGGAGCCTTGGGTACATCCCTCCTCCCATTGCCCCCTCCCCGTGGCAAGGAGTGGGGGTCGTTGGGAATGACGTCACCTCAGGGGGTGGAGTCGCTAGGCGGATCCCCGCCAGGTCTTCTGAAACTCTGCCCCTCTTTTGCGGGTTCCCCGGATGGCTCACGCTTCTTTCAGTGCCACTTTCTGCTAGCAGCATCATGCGGCTGGCACTGTTAATGAACGCTGCTCCGGAGCCCTTTGCTGTCCGCTCCAGCGACTCCTTACCCACCATATGCATCTGAGCCTTCAAGTTCGCGTACTCCCTTAGTAGGCCCGTTACTGCACGGAACAGCACATTTATCATCTTTCCCTTCTTCCATTTAGTTAGACCCCACTTCAGCTTGTGACGGCCCTTAGCTTCTAAATCCTCCCGTAGCTGAACGAGGAGCTCATGGCCCCGTGACTCAGGCACCAAGTCCAGACAGTTGAACCAGTCCGTGGGGGTGGGTTCCCCCCCTTCCTTTAAGTATCGGGTGCATTGAGCAAACTCCTGAGCGGGGGTCAGCTTTTCTGCCTTCCGCACCTTCACCCCGGCTAGGGATATGACTGATGTTTCCTCCGGGGGCCGATAATAAACCCGGTCGCTCCCCATTATGCATCCGAACTCCCCGAGGGATAGCTTA
>NW_005843918.1:18390-27193 GCF_000455745.1 Alligator sinensis | reverse complement strand
ATTATGCTGAGGGGAAACCAGCATGGGTTCGTAGCAGGTAGATCATGCCTGACTAATCTAGTCTCTTTTTACAACCAGGTTACAAAACACCTGTACGCAGAAGTAGGGGTAGACATCATTTACTTAGACTTCAGGAAGGCCTTTGATACGGTATCCCACCCCATACTGGTGAACAAATTAACAAGCTGTGACTTGGATGATTACACAGTCTGGTAGGTGGCCAGTTGGCTAGAGGGTCACACCCAGAGAGTGGTGGTGGATGGGTCAGTATCGACCTTGTCACAACCCAAGGGGATGATTTTTGTTTGTGTGTGCTTCGGCACTGCTAAATCATTTCCCGCCACTCGTAGCTTTCATTGCAGGGTGCATTTCTGAGCTGCAGAAAGGAGATGCATGGTGCAAAGGAGTTCCCGCCACCCTCATGCAAATTTGTGTCCCACTATTGGCCAGTTCTAAATTATTCCCACGTGGCGGCTAGCGATTGGCTTGCTAGCCGTATAAGAGGCTTGAGCGGTTTCCGCCCAAGTTGGAGATCTCCGGAGGAGAACCCTGCAAGGGGGTACTCCGTAAACATCTTGAGGAGAACTCTAGGTGTGCTGCGGAGCCTATCGGACTCAGCGCGTGTGCCTTAGAGCTGGCTATAGAGGTCTGATCAGCCTCTGGCCTCTCCCCGTTGCCAAGCGCAATCCTTCGACGAACCCCTCTTCCCTGCGCGCAAGTTCCACGAAGCCTAGCAAACTTCGTGTGAGTGAATCCAGAGCTCTGTCTGAGTCCTTAAACTGGGACTTAAGCGAAGTTTTCCTGGAAGTTCTCCAGCCTGCACTGCGACCATCTACGGTATAAGTAAACAATCTTAAATCAACCATTAAGCATCTATGCCTAATTCTAGCCTGCCGCCTGCCTTCCCCGACCCGGCGTGTCCGGGCTGCTGGCCACAGCCCGCCGCACGAAAAAAGGGCCTCGGACAGCTCCTGGCCCGCACATGGCGACGAGGATGGGATCAGGGGAAAGCACGCTGGAGCTAGAATTAGTTAAGAACTGCCCTTGGCACAGTGGAAAACACCAAGTAGAAAACTTTATGGAACTGGAGGCGCATATCGCTTACCACCAGGCGGGCGGAACGGGTGAGAGATTTATCAGTGGACGCATTTCGCTGAAGGGAGAAGAGGGAGCTTTGGAAGACGGAGCCCAGAAAGAGAGGGAAGTGTATCTGCACCCCACGGTATTCAGGTGTATGATGAGTGATGAGCGGGTCCGGTTCAGGCCCCTCAATACTGTGTCCCTCGCCAGAGTCAACCCGGCAGGCACAGTAAACCCGACCCTCACCCGGGAGTGTGCCCATTGCCTAAGATATGCTTGGGAGAGTGAAGAACCGGTGCCGATCGGCCAGTTCTCCCCTTTCATGGTGGCATCTAGATTGAGGGGTCACGAGCTTCCATCCGAGCTCCGCGAAGATCTGGAGACGGAGGAACGTTCCGCGGATGAGAGGGTGGCCCCACAATACGACAAGGGGGGAGTACTGACTGCAACTTTCTGTATGATAACTGATCTAATGAAAAAGAATTTAAGTTTGAAAGCCCAGCTGCATATGGCTGTACGAGCGGTCAAAGAAGTGGCTGAGAAAAAGAATCCTGAAACGCCAGTCCAAGATGGCGCCGAGCAAGAGGGAGACTGCGTGGAAGAACCGGAAGAGAAGGGTGGAGCTTCGGAGAAACCCACGAGCGTTCGGTCAGCGACTCCGCCCACCGACGCAGCGTCGTTTCCGGCGACTCCGCCCACTGACGCAGTGTCACTTCCAATGACCATGCCTTCATGCCGACGAAAGGGAGAATCGAGCAGAGGAGTGCATCCGCCCCTCCTGCTTGAAGCAATAACAGCAGCAGTGACTCCCGCAGCAGCAGTTCAGCCTACAACAACAACTAACCGAGTTGCTACTGCCTACTATGCTCGCACCAGAACTGAATTACAGGATTTGTGCAGAGAGTCAAGAATCCAGCCTGAAGAGACTCTAGCTGTATGGTTAGGACGTTTGGTCGTAGAATTTGGATCCGACCTGCTGAATCAGACAAGCTTCGTGGAGTAGAGGACATGCCACTGACATCGACATGATAGTGGTCAACGTTCACTGGCCTATTCCACTGCCAGCGCTTGTTGCAGGACTGATCGGTCAGAAAGCCCACGTATGGCATGAAGGACAACCAGAATATACCGGCGCAGAGCATCTCATGCTAGCAATCATCGGAGTCTCGTACTGTGCCTGGAACCCCAGAGCATGTGCGCTGGGACTGACATCACTCCAGCGAATAAGACCATGACCTCATCATCATCTATGAGATCCTGGAACCGTTCCAGTGACCGTTCACAGCATAGATAGTTGTCTTGAGGTTTATGGACGGAAGAACATCGCCGTTCTCTGGATTCTGCTCAGTCCAATGGTGAACCAACCCGTAAGCAATCTCCTTCATCAGTTGTCATGACTGCGTATCCTGATGGAGCCAAGATCATCTCTTGATCGAGACTGTCGACACCCGACTGAACTTCAAGGCACCAGACGTCATGAATCCGACCTTTCATCAGTGCCACAGAGAACCCTAGAGGAGCGATACATGTTTGGATTTCTCCTACAGCGTTCTGGACTCAATAAGCGACAGCTTCAGATTTTAGGGGATGCAGGTCAATGGCAACTAGCTTATGAGTTCGGTTTCCATTACTTAGAAGAGCTAGACAAGGGTTCATCTACGATCTCATCTAGTTGAGCGCTTATAGAAAGAGGATAGTATAGTTTCCTGAAAATGTTGTGAATATGTTGAGACATGTTAACCTATTTGTTTTTGAGAGTTTTTGTTTACAGATCCGAGATTCAGAGTGCATGGTGAAGAGAAGCCCTGAGAAGGATGACATCATCGGAAGAAGTGAGGGCCTGACGTGTGACTTCGCCATGATGCCCACTGAAGCCCTGATCGTGCAGTTTTGTTATGAATCAGATTATGTGTTTGTGTTAATTATTGTTTCTTGATTATTCTGTAACTCAGTTCCAGGACAGCAAATTTTATGTTTGTTTATTTGTTTATTTGCTTATCTACTCGTTTGACGACTCACGACAAGGTCCTAGATATGAGTGTATAGCATAATTTAGCTATGCTCTCAGCAAGGGGGGGATGTCACAACCCAAAGTTGTGGTTTTTTGTTTGTGTGCGCTTCGGCACCGCTAAATTATGTTCCCACTAAATCACAGCTCCTTTGCACGGTGGAGTTTTCTGCTGCAAATAGGGAACCCGCGTGCAAAAGAGTATTTCCCACTAGTTTGTAGCCTTCTTTGCATGGTGCATGTCTTTTGCATCTGAGAGATGCACGGTGCAAAGGAGTTCCCGCCATTTGTATTGAGATTCGTGCCACATTATTGGCCGATCCTAATATATGCATACGTGGCGGCTAGCGATTGGCTTGCTAGCCGTATAAAGGGCTTGGGTGGTTTCCGCCCAAGTTGGAGAGCGAAAAAGCAATTGGAGTTCGGGAGAAAGAGCATGAAGATCTCTAAGCGCTGCTGATCCCTTCGAACCCAGCTTTTTCCTTAAGAGGGCAATAGAGGTTTGATTTACCAAATCCATGGAGCTTCAACAACTCCGGGGGACCAATTTACTGAACCCGCGGAGCCTTAACAACTCCGGGGCCAATAACCTCTAGCCTCTCCCCGTCGCCGAGTGCAATCTTAGACGTATCCCTTCCTTTTGAAACTACCGAACCCGCGGAGCTTCAACAACTCCGGGGCCAATTGTCGGAGTCCTCTAGTGAGGATTTAAGCGGAGCTGAGCCTGGAAAACTGTCCAGCCTACACCACGACCATCTTTGGTGCAAGTAAACAATCTTTTAATCAACCATTACGCGTCCGTAACTGATTCTAGCTCGCCACCGGTCTTCTTCGACCCCGCATGCCCGGGCTGCTGGCCATAGCCTGTGTGCACAAAGACGGGTTCTCATACCGCTCCTACCCCGCACGTGGCCACATGGACGGGAGCGGGAGGCGGCCCGCACACCTAGCACATCCAAATAATCGACCCTAAACATCTTTATCACTGCACCCCTAACAACAACTGCTCCCTCTTGGAGAGAAGGGCCGGAGACCCTCTAATATTCGACCACCAAATAGTCATAAACCCAGCAGAGAAAGGAGGAGTGACAGTTATCCTTAACCACAAAGACTACATCAAAGTAGCCAACACACAACTCTCTGGCACCATCTACTATGAAAACTACAGGAAGATCCAACTTCCCTTTTCAGCCTAAAACTCAAAACCACCATCACATTGTTTCCATCTGAACTCCAGGAGAAGCTACTGAACTTGATCCCCCACAACCCAATCCAGGGACCCTTTACATGCTCCCTAAAACCCACAAACTAGGGAACCCCAGCAGACCTCTCATGTCCAACCATAGAAACCGAACTGAGGAAATACGGGGTTTCATTGAATCCACCCTAAAACGTCTGGTCACCCAGGGCATTTGTACATGCCATGAGGTTTCCCATTTGCATTGCCACAACTGCATTTGTGTTTACACGAGGAGGATTTCCCACATCTTTAAACATCTTTTTGGTGCATTAAACTAAAGCTGCTCAGACATGGTTTAGTTTGCGTCGCTGTCGCTTGCGTCGCCATATGTCTGGATTCCTGGCGTGTAAACCCCCAGGGATTCAAAGACTTGTTATTACCATCCTCTGCTGCCAGGGGGCACCGTGCTATTTCTGTAGTTCAGCCCTTTGGCCCCCGGGTGCCGCTGAGACCAAGTTTTGTCCAAGACATGACAGACTTTCTAGGAAAAGTCAAAAACACAGACCACCTTCCCAGCAACACCCTCCTGGTACCGTCCATGGACAGTACCAGTTTACATACTAGCATCCCACCCAGGATGGCATCCAAGCCTGCCTCGCATATTGATGAGAGCAAAATTACATCTCGGAGGGCAGCCCTCCAGATACTACTGAATTTATCACTTCATCTTCACACGCAACAACTTCGTTTTCAACAGCCAACGCTTCCTCCACACCATGGGCACAGCTACGGGCACCAAAATGGCCCCACAAGATGCAAACCTTTTTATGGCCCACCTGGAAGAAGACTGTCTTCTGTGGCGGGGCAGAAGGAGGGGGCAGGGAGAGAGGGGTTGGATCTTTTTGCCTATTGCTGTTAATCTTATGTATTTTTCTGAGTTTTGCATTGCCTTAAGTAACTACATTTTGTATTGCTCTGTAGCTTGACATAAGTGCTTGACCTTTGTATGCTGTGTGTGTGAGAGAATGGGTGACTGTCCATGGAGTACCATGGGGTGGGCGGGGATGGGGCGGGGGTTGCAGCTGCTGAAGCGCCACCCGCGTGGAGCCGGCTGGACCTGGCAGCCAGTGGCTCACCCCTTCCATGTGTGGGCTGCCCCGGCCTGTGCTAGACATAACTGTGCCTTGTGGAGGCTCAAATCACGGCTTTTCCTGACCAAGTGTGGTACACTGCCAAAAAAATACTCTCAAAAAAGTATGCAACTATGTGTGGAGTGGTAGCCTAGGCGTTCTCAGTTTCTGGGCTTCCACACAGCACAATTGTTGACATTCTTGAGGTGCTTTTACCATAATGGAAGTAGCGTTAGGTCCTCGGCTCTGCGAGGAAGTCAAGGCCGGGCCCCCAGAGTCACAAGCAATGAGGACTGCAACCTGGCGCTGCATCGTGGGCTCTGCCCCAGACCCCAACCCCATCCCCCCAGCCCGACGTGATGTGGCCCCACCTGACTACACATGGGCTCCAATAAGGACCTGGCTTTTGGCTGCAGTTGGCCTGCTGGTACCCACCCTGGCACCATACTGGGACAATACTGGATGCTACTGGGGGACACTGGGAGGCACTGGGGTCATGGGGGCCTCTGGGAGGGTACTGGGTTCCACTGGGCGATACTGTTAGGCACTGAGGGGCACTGGAGGTACTCCAGTACTGGGGGGCGGGAGAGGTATGTATGTACTGGGGGTACTGGGGGGCACTCTGGGGAATACAGAATCCCACAAGGGTACTGGGATGTACTGAAGAGTAGTGGCAGGCACTAGGGATGCACTGGGGGTAATGGGAGATTCTGGGAGAGTACTGGAGCATTATTGGGTAATACTGGGAAGTACTGACTGGGGGATAGATGGAGGCACTGAGGGGGGTAGTGGGAGTTATGGGGGATCCTGGGAGAGGACTGGGAGGGCACTGCAGATAATGCAGGATCCTGGGAAGATACTTAGATGTGCGGAGCGGCGGACACTGCGGATAATGCAGAATCCTGGCATGGTACTGGGCTGTCCTGATGGCTACTGGGACACACTGGGAGGGCACCAGGGATAATGGGAGATCTTGGAAAGGTATTGAGAGATTCTGGTGAGTGGTGGGGGGGCACTGGCGGGACAGGGGAGGGACAGTGGGGTACTGGGCAAACCTGCGAGGATACTGGGGGCACTGGGGCTAGTGAGAGATTCTGGGAGGAGACTGTGGCTGGCAGCACACACGGGTCCATGACCTCTCTCAGAAGATCGGACACAAAATGTAGAAAAAAGGAAACCTAAACACTGTCATGAGGCTGAAGTTGGTTGATTTCAGTCTGGGGACTAATGAGAAACGACTCTGACTTCCTCTCTGATTCCCTAGCCAGGGCCAACTGTTTTGCAATTCCCCCCTTATAGGCAAGCCAGCACTAAATCAGAAATGTCCGTCTTGGGCATCAAACTAACTGGATATATCCCTGTCAGGGCCGAGCGGTGGTCTAAGGCTATGGCCAGTAGCCCGCACCACAAGGTGGGGTATTTTCCACGATGGGGTAGAGTTAGGCACGGAGGCGTATTGGTTGTAAAAGAAAACTTTACTTACACCGCCGATGGTCGCAGTGCAGGAAGACAACTTGCTTGAATTACAGTTGCAAAATAAACAGGGATGAGATCTCTTTGCAAACCGCACCAAACCAAACTGAGATGAGTTGTCGAAGCACGACTTCACGAACGCTGAACACGGGGGTACGTCACTATATATATATATATAAAACACCACGATGACGGGGAGCAGGCTGATCAGGCCTCTAAGTTCTCCTCTAAGACACACGCGGAGTTTGCTAGGCTCCGCAGCGCGCTTAGAGTTCTCCACGAGATGGTTGCGGAGTCCTCCAACTTGGGCGGAATCTGCTCTAACCTTTTATACGGCTAGCGAGCCAATTGCCAGCCCCCACGTAGGAATAATTTAGAACTGACCAATAAGGGGACACTAATTTGCATGCGAATGGCGGGAACTCTTTTGCACCAGGGATTTCTCTCTGCAGCTGAGAAATCCACCGCGCAAAGAAAGCTCCATGCGACAGGAAAAATTTCACTGTGCCGAGGCACTAAAATCATTGGGGTATGATAATCCCCATCTTTACCCTCGAAGTGCAAGCTGTCTTAATAGCCACATGTGAGTATGCGTGCACACACACATATTCTGGTACAGCAACCAAGCAGCACCTACTGGAGAAAGCACAGGTGTCTGTACAGCTGGAAAAGGGACCCAGAAAGCCAATGACAAATAAAAATCTGCCTGGTATTGGTGCCAGTACCAGCACAAGTAAGTTCAACATATCTTCCCCAAGAGACAAGGTAATGAAGGTGTAAGAGCCAATGGCAGCAAGTCCTAGCAATACTAACCAAATCTCCTCTCATTGTGTAAAAAGCCCCAGGTGAGGAGGGCTCACTAGCTGTTGCCAGCCTCTGAGGATGCCTGCATGAAGAGGCAGTAGTGCGAGGACATTTCCACAGCACCCGTGAGATGGGAGCTTTGCTCCTTAGCTGCAGAGCTGCTCCCTTGTTTTGTCCAGGAAAGGAACTCGAGCGGGTTCTCTGGTGCAAAGGACAAAGCATGCTTCAAAGCACAGGATTATCTCCATGTAGCTAGAAAACCTTGCAGCCTATGGTCCCTGGACTCTTACCCTTGAGGAAAAGATGTATGGATGCTGATGTCTAAGTTCAGGAGCTCTAAATAAGCAGTTCTTAAGGGATTTACACACCCTATGTTTGTGCCAAAGCTTTCCTCCTCCTGGTTTAGAGTCTCGGTATCCTGATTTAAATGAAACTAGGACAAGACTTGAGGGATAAAATAGGACTGGGACACAGCCGTACTTCATCCTGGTGGATTATCCCTATATCTTATATTGCTCCAGTGCACTATGGTCTCTAGGTGTTCTGGGGAGGCAGGAGATAGAAACGAACCCCAAACAGCCAAAGGCCGGTAAAGAGGAAAAGCATCCATTACACTTTTCCCCTCAAGAGTTTCCTTGCTCATTCCAGCCTAAGGTTGAAAGTCCTCCTAACCCCGCAAAAGCAAAATGCATTAGCAGAGAGCTGCAGGGAACTCCACCATAGTCCACAAGGCCCATAAGTGCTGAGAAAGGAGGCGCTTTCCAGAAGAAGCTAAAAATGTGCAAGCAGGTCGGATTTTCCTGAAGGTCTAGTCCTGGCCTATCCTCAAATGACACTGAACATAAAGTAGTCATATACCGTGGGACTACAATGTTTAGGGCTTTCTCCTGCCTTCTCCGTCTTCTCAAATGTGGTTTCAGAGAAGCAACGACCTCAAAGGGACTGGATGGGGACTCTGAGTCCTGCTGCTTACAGGTCATGCTGAGACCAGCTGAGGAGAAGAACAAGAAAGCCAGTTTTGACAAGCTCAGGAGGCTTGTCAGTGAGGCCCAAAGGGACCATGACCCCAGGGAGAGGGGAGTTCAAGAAGAGTGGTTACTCCTCAAGGAAGCAATCCTCAATGCACAA
>NW_005843918.1:0-361 GCF_000455745.1 Alligator sinensis | reverse complement strand
GCAACCTACGATTGAGGGGGGGGGGGGTGCGCCTGTCTGCCATCCTGCACAGGGTGTGCATGTGTGTGGGCATGCCTTCCTGCATGGTGGGGTATGCCCATCCTCCTGCACAGGGGTGTGCACATGTGTGCATTCCTCCATGTGGTGTGTGTTCATGCATACATGCATCCCTTTCTGCACAGGATGTCCGTGTGTTTATATGCCCACCCTCCTACATGAGGGGAGAGTGTGTGTGTGTGCACGCTGTCTTGCATCATGGGGTGGATGTATGTGCACACCCTTCCTGGACTGCTGGAAGTGGTGAGGAAGGGCGGAGAGGGGGAGCAGGGTCAGTCTCCCCTGTAGTGGGGGCAAGCTTTCC
>NW_005843917.1:9023-29743 GCF_000455745.1 Alligator sinensis | reverse complement strand
ACTCAAAAAGATGGAAAATATAAGACATACACTGGAAAGAGTTATTTTTTTTAATAGTTGATTTCTCTCACTATTGAATATTATAATCTAATTTATTTACATAACATTGCTGGTTTCATTTTACAGCCAATGAAACATGATTGATTTCAGCTGGATTATGATTAAGCTGAACATTACAGGTTGTTGACCTTCCTTCACTACATACATCTAAACTATGATTTAGGCTTATTAATACCCATCTTCTCTACAAATTAAAAAAAAATATATAGTGTTTTCTTACTATCATTTTAAGGCAGATTCTCCAGAATACAAAATAGTTTACATTCCTTTGAAAACAGTTCAAATTTAATATCACCTTAAACTGGATGGATATGAAAACTGAGCCCAATATTCTAATAATATTCCCCCCAAGTTTCTGTACAGTTCCTCTCTTTGCACTGCACTGAGACATAAGAGATTCACCTCCATTGACTGACTCTAATGAAGGTTTTTGTTATTGCTTTTGGTTTTGAATCTGAGGCCCTTAAAGAAGAAATTCATCACGTGGTCCCTTCTTATCTGAACACTTTCTGGCTTATCATTTTTCTAACAGCAGATTTTACCTCCTTATTTCTTAGGCTATAAATAATTGGGTTAACCGTTGGAGTCAGTACTGTATATACCAGGGAAAAGAACCTTTCTTTGCTCTGCGAATGGACCGAACTGGGTTTCATATAAACAAATGTTCCTGACCCATAGAAGAGTGAAACCACGATTAGGTGTGAGGAGCAAGTGGAGAAAGCCTTCCTTCTGCCCTCCGCTGAAGGCATTTTAAGGATATTGGAGATAATGAAGACATAAGACAAGAGGATAAGCAAAAATGGGACCATTAAGAGTATCACAGTAAGAACAGTAATAGAAACTTCATTTTTGTGGGTGTCAGTAGAAGCCAATGTCAACACAGCAACCATTTCACAGAAGAAGTGGCGAATTGTATTAGCCCCACAGAAGGGCTTTGTAAATGTTGAAACAGTATGGCTGAAGGCTACAAAAGTACCAATGGTCCACGCAAGAGCAGACAACTCAGTACAGGCTCTCTGGTTCATGCGGAGGGTGTACTGCAGGGGGTTGCATATTGCAACGTAACGATCATATGCCATGATAGAGAGAAGGGAGCACTCTGTGACTGCAAACAACAAGAAGAAAAACATCTGAACACCACAACCCACAAAGGAGATTGTCTGGGTCTCTGAGAGCAGGTCCACCAGCATCTTTGGGGTTGTTACTGAGGTGTAGCAAACTTCCAGGAAGGATAAATTCCTAAGGAAGAAATACATGGGAGTGTGAAGGGCAGGATCCACTAGAGTGACAATAACTATCAGTGTATTCCCTAAGAGGGCAAACACATAGAAGAGCAGCACTAGGACAAAGAGCAGCACTTGGAGTTCTTGGAAGTCTGAGAATCCCAAGAAAACTACCTCAGTCAAACACGACTGGTTGGTTTTCCCCATATCTTCAACAGGCTTGAATTCTTCAGTCCGCATGGTTCCTGTGAGCAAAATGAAGCACATAGCTGTACATATAATTAATGTTGTGGAAAAAAATATACATTCAAATTTATTTTCTCCCATTCCTTTTCTCTCAATTATGTCACTAACGGAGTTTCACTTTAGGAACCCATGCAATCCATCAGCATATTCTAGCAGCCACCAATTCATATATTGAAATCTCAGATGTGCTCATAGAAAATTCTGAGCAGCTGACAAAGTTGGCTGTTGCCTTCAAAAGAGATTTTGCCTCTCTGAACTAATTAGCCACTAAAGTGTTACCCTTCCCTACCCGTTGCATGGAAAACCCAAGAATCATACTTTTGCTCATCCCTTACATAAGCCAATTGAATAGGAGATTCCCCTTTAAAAGGAGTGGATAAAATCTGAATTAACCGTTCTCGCTTTGCTAACACTGATTTCAATGCAGTTAGTCAACTTGAGGTATTCCTTAGTTAAAATGAACTGACAATGGAGCCAAAATGATGAGCAATCTTAGATATATATTCACCTACTCATTTTTTTCTCGGAATAATATACTCTTACAGACATACAAATAAAACAGAAATTTATTCTGCATTAGCAGCCTTTTATTTGACCCCACTCATTTCTTTATCCATAGATTCTTGGTCTTTATGATCCCTTAAGTCTCTGACTCTCTGCTGAGGAATTTAAAAAACAGGGTTCAGGGTTTTTAGTGTTAGTTATTTTACCATGGCATACATAGTTAAAGGTGAAAGCAGATAAATTGAAAATAAAAAAAGAGGTACCAAAATAAATTAAGAAGATTATGTACTTACCTCCCTTGTAAAACCAAGGGGAATATGGTGCATAATGACTGGAAAAAATATGAATCTCACTAAACATAAACCCATCTTCTAGCCACATGGATATCTTTGTAAATCCAGCACTGGGTAATTAAACTAGTAAGACTCTTAAGAACATATGTCCATATATCCAGTTACTATAATTTCCATACTTCCCAGCACCCCTAAAGAGAACTGCATATATTGCACTTGCACCATGGCACGGCACAAGCAGCTAGAAAGTGTTTTTTCTCCTACCTCTGGAAGAAAAACCTGTTCTCCACACTCTGTGACTGATGGTGTTCTAAGTAATTGTATTCAATGACAAAGCTTTAACTTCTTCTAACAACCTCAGGAGAAATAGTAATCAACAAAGAGCAGGGAGCTTTACTCCATGGTATGCCCTGCCCATATGCTCCAAACTTTCAGTTTCAGAGGGAAGTTTTTCAACAACAGGTAAGGGATATAGGAGCACAAATCTCAGTTAGTAAGCCCTTGTGGTGCTTGCAGTGATGGGTTGACACAATCCTGAAGACTGAAATCTTCCCTCCACATAACATTGACTCAAGGGTTACTAGTGATCAAAACATGGCCCATCAATATGGTCTAAACATCACAGAATGGAACATCCCTGATGGACCATAATTGTGTGCAATTGCACCAGAGGTAATTTTGGGCCCCTAATTCAGTGGAAATTATTAGTACTATTTTTAATGCTTGGGTGTTATTTATTGAAATTAATGCTCAGTGGACTTCCATATAATTAGTAACGCACCTGCTCAGAAGGGAGAAGATGACATTTTAATGATTTCTCACCTCAAACTTTTTTGCAGTTTTCTAAGTACCAGGTCACAAGTTTGGGATAACCAAGGAGCCTGTCCAGGGCTCCTCTGTGAGCTGAGTCATTGAACTGTGTAGTTGCCAAGTATTGGGCAATGAAGACATATAATATCTGTATTGCTTTAAAAACAAACTTAACATTTTTATACCGCTATGAACTACAAGCAGAGATATTAATGGTTTTGCAACCATTACAAATCTGGCCAAAATCTACCAGGAGGAACAAGTTATTATCATTATTTCCCAAATTACTTCTGTACAACTTTTATGGTACAGAAGCCCTTGACAAGGTCTCAGTAGATCCTTTAGCACTGCTATGGACCCATGTGGCCTCTCTGGGATTTGGGCCAAACTCTATTGCCTTAGGATCACAGATAATATGCAACCTCAGCCATATCCTTATTTTTAAACATGAAAGTGTGCTAGCCTTTGTGTGCCATGTTCCTCAGTAACACAGTTGAAGCCAGCAGCAGAAGTTCATAGATTTCATAGATTTCAACGACATTAGGGCTGGAAGGGATCTCAGAAGATCATTGAGACCAGCCCCCCACCCAAAGGGCAGGAAGTTCAAAGTAGGTGCTTGAACCACCTCTGGTGGCAGGCTATTCCAGACCTTGGGGGCTCGGACAGTAAAGAAGTTCTTCCTTATGTCCAGCCTGAAACGGCCTTGCTCCTTGAGGAGCAACCACACTTCCTGGACTCCTTGGGGTCTCACCTACAAGACTCCTGAGCTTGTCAAAGTCATTTTTCTTGAAGTAGAGGACCTCTGTACTACTTACCGACTTGCCAGCTTTTCCACGGATGGTGAAGGTGATCAGCTCATGGTCACTGTCACCCAGCTTTCCTTTGATCGTTAGGTCACTGATTAGGTCATCCCCGGTTGCCAGTACCAGGTCGAGCAGCGCTTTACCTCTCATTGGCCTGTAGACATTTTGCCTCAGATAGAGCTCATCCACGCATGTGAGGAAGCTTTGTAACCATTCGGATTTGGCTGAGCGCTCTTCCCATGAGATGTCCGTGTAGTTGAAGTCCCCCATGACGGCCATGGACTGGGAGCGTGCAGCCTCAGTCAATTCTCTGACAAACTCCTCATCAGTCTCTTGATTCTGGGAGGGAGGTCTGTAGTAGACTCCCACCAATGTATCCCCTGTGTCGTGTTTCCTATGGATTATAACCCAGAGGGTCTCTAGTCATCCACCCTGGGCACCAACGTCGGCTTGTACAGACACACATCTCTCTTTGACATAGAGAGCTGCACCTCCGCGCCTTCTGTTCACTCAGTCTCTCCTGTACAGGGTATAGCCATCTATACCCGTGGTCCAGGCATGGGTGGAGTCCCACCAGGTCTCCATTATCCCTATGGTATCATAATTATTTGTGTTGAGCAGGAGGACAAATTCCTCCTCTTTATTCCCCAGGCTCCTGGCATTTGTGTACAGGCATGCAAGTGTCCCCTTGGGGGCCCTTGCCTTGCCCACACCTCTCGCTAGGGCTGTTGCGGAGGTGGGCTCCCTTAAATGCCTTGGCCTGCTGGCTTTGCAAGTGTTGCTCAGTGGGCCAGCAGCGGCAGTAGTCCCCCCATTCCCCGGTGACCTTAGTTTAAAGCCTGGTGGAGCAAGTCAGCTAGTCTGGCTAAGAAGAGACTCCACCCCAGCAGAGAGGGGTGGAGGCTGTCCCTTCCCAGCAGCTCACTGCATCTCTCTCCAAAGAGCGGACTGTGGTCATGGAAGCCAAAGTCTTCCTGATGACACCAGCGCCGCAGTCTTTGGTTCACTACCTGGATCCTTCTCTCCCTCCTTAGCCCGTAGCCCAAATCTGGAAGAATCAAGGAAAAAAACACGTACGCCCCCAACCCCTTAAGCCCTGCTCCCAAATCCCTGTAGTGTTTCATGACCCAGCTGATAGGGTTCCGAGTCATGTGATTGGTGCCCACATGGATAAGGAGCATAGGGTAGTGGTCAGTGGGCTGGAGGAGCTTAGGGATCTTCTCTTCAATGTCTCAGATATGGGCTCCTGGGAAGCAGCAGACTTCCTGGGCCAAGGCATCAGGGCAGCGGACTGCCCCCTCAGTCCTCCTTAGGTCGGAGTCTCCCACTACAAACACTTTACTTTTTGTCTTAGGGAGAGCAGGGTTGGTAGCTACAGTTGAGCCTGTGTTGCTTGTGGGAGCTAGCAGCTTAGCAGGCTCTTCTGGGCCTCCAAGAGGCTTGTACCTGTTGCAAAGCTCCAGCAGGGTGGAGATCTTGGTGTGGCGGGCCTTGGGGCCCATGACCACCTTGGTCCATCCCCTTGCTTGGACAGGATGAGAGTTCCCAGTGTCCTCCCTTTTTCTGTAGGGACACCGTGGTCTATCCTCTGCCTCCTGGGGGGAAGGGCCTGGCTGTAGGAGTCAATCTCCTGTTCACAGTCCCTGATGGCACACAGGCTCTGGAATGTGAACTGGAGCTCCTCCAGCTGGCACGCCAGCGACCCCAAGAGGGAGCAGACCCCACAAGGGGAGGTGGCCATGCTCCTGGACCCCAGAGCCTAAAAAAGTGACAGGAAGCCCCTGCACCTAAGAGCCAAAGGCTCTGTCTGCGTGGAGCCCTGAACCATGGGCTCTGTCTGGGTAGAGGCCTCTGAGGGACCAGACGGGGTGGCCACAGACCCCGAAGGGCCCCTCGGAATGTGGCATGTGCCTATCCATGGCATGCTGCCAGGAGGCTGGCTGCGGCTGGGACTGCCTATCCTAGGGGCGGGGGGGAGGGGCGGGCTGAACAGGCAGGGCCTCAGGCCCTCTTGCTCACCCTCTGTGCTAACTCGTGCACTGGGCAGACAAGTGTGCCTTTTTGCATGACCTGTTCGTGAGGCTCTGGTTGCGTGGCTCCCTGGTGGGCTGGGTGATGTAGGGGCCAGGGTGGGGCAAGACCCTCCCCGCTTCCTCATCAGCCACCTCCCCACAGCCAAGCTGGTCTAGTTCCCTCCTACCATGGGCCCTGCTTACCTCCAGCTGCTGCTGGGAGTTGACAGGGGTGTTCTGCTGCATTTGGGGGTAACTGGAAGGCCTTGGGATGCAGGGGCATGACGGGCTTTCACCCATGCATCTTGCACCGCTCCCTAAGCCTCTCTCACCACTCCCTAAGCCTCTCATCTATCCATTTGGATTCCATTCGGTATATGAAACCAGTCAACAAGCATATGGTCCACCCCACCTGATTCCAGGGCATCCTCTGGGCAAGCTAACAACTGAAGTAGGGAGATGATAATGGACCTGGTCCCCATGTGGCATTCAGATCAAACCAATAAGTGCTCAGAATGAGTCACCAGAACCAGGTCATCTCTGAGCATATTGCTGCCAAGACAGCAACTTAGAGAAATGGCCAGAACTGACAACATAGCCACTCATAGTTTCATAGTTGGTAGGGTCAGAAGGGACCTGAGCAGATCATCAAGTCCGACTCCCTGCCATGGCAGGAAAAAGTACTGGGGTCAAATGATCCCAGAAATGTGTTCATCTAACCTCCTCTTAAAGACCCCCAGGGTAGGAGCCAGCACCACTTCCCTTGGAAGTTGGTTCCAGATCCTGGCCGCCGTGACTATGAAGTAGTTCCTACTGATGTCTAGTCTGAATCTACCCTCTGCCAGTTTCTGACTGTTATTTCTTGTCACTCCTTATAGTGCTTGGGGGAACAGGGACTCCCCCAATGTCTGCTGGTCCCCTCTGAATAGTTTGTAAGCAGCCACTAGATCACCCCTCAGCCTTCTCTTGTGGAGGCTGAACAGGTTCAGGTCCGTTAGCCTCTCCTCATAGGGCCTGTCCTGCTTCCCCCTGCTCTGGACCCACTCCAAGTTGTCCTCATCCCTCCTGAGGTGTGTCACCCAGAACTGGATGCAGTACTCCAACTGCGGCCTGACCAGTGCTGCATAGAGGTGGAGGATCACCTCCTTGGACCTGCTTGAGATGCATCTGTGGATGCATGACAAGGTGTGGTTGGCCTTCCTGACCATGTCCCCACACTGTCGGTCCATGTTCATTTTGGCATCAATAATGACTCCAAGATCCTTTTCTGCCTCAACGCTAACAAGAAGGGAGTTCCCCAGCCTGTAGGTATGCTGTTGGTTCTTCCTCCCCAGGTGCAGCACCTTGCACTTGTCAGTGTTGAAACCCATCCTGTTCTCATCTGCCCACCCCTGTAACCTGTCTAGGTCCAATTGCAGCCTTCTCCTCCCTTCTAGTGTGCCCACATCCTCCCACATCTTAGTGTTATCAGCAAATTTGAATAGGGTGCTTTTTACCCCCTCATCTAAGTCACTGATGAAGATGTTGAACAGTGCAAGTCCAAGGACCGAGCCCTGGGGGACCTCACTGCCCACATCCCTCCAAGTCAAAAATGACCCATCCACCACCAGTCTCTGGGTATGGCCCTCCAGCCTGTTAGTGACACATTTGACTGTGTAGGTGTCAATGCCACAGTCCCCTAGTTTTTTTAATAAGAATGGGATGAGAGACAGTGTCACTCAAAGATAAAGATCCTGTAATTCTAGTATAAGAGGGCCCAAAATTTCAGTCATATCTCCAGCACTTACAGGGTGATGAGCACAAATTCAGAGGAGCTCTCACGGTGCCTTTCTTGGAATGACTCTGTCTAGCCCTCCTCCATGGCCAATACCACCATCCAGGGTCAAGCTCTGAGGGGGGACTCTGATGCCACCCAGGACAAGGAGGAGGAGGCCTGCCCTCAGCCTTCCTCCATGACAGCCCAGGAACTGGAACAATAGGGCATAGCCCCTTTCAGAAGATGTCCTATTTCTCTTTGGTGGTGAGGAAATGGAGTCTTCCAGCACAAGATGGACATTGAAAATGAGATAGGACAGGGCTGTCCACCTTGGAGTCCATGAGGAATTAACTAGTGACCCAAAGAGCTTTTGGCATGGTTACTGGAGCTGTTGCATTGGTATGGCTCTGGAAACAAAGGGCTGAATATTGATGCTGCTGTTCTCCCACCCAGCCCCTTGCCCATCACCAAATTCAAGGTCTTCAGTCACCATTGCTGACTAAAATTGACAGTAGGGGGAAAAAGGACGGCATCAGTGGCAACATTCACCCTCTGAATTCATGAGCCATGTTGATGCAGTGGCCCTGGGAACAGTAAATGCAAGCATCATCTTGCAGCTGAATCTGTATCATCTAATGATAAGAAGCCTTGCAGTCCACATCTGTCTTGCAAGAAGCCTTGTGTACTGGATCCAACCTGAGAGGTGAACTGAGTTGCATACCCCTAACACAGAGCAACTCAATCCATCCATGGACCAAATGCCCTCAGTGACATTCTAGGCTATGGGTGGGGTAGAGGACCACTTACCAAGTTTTGGCAAGCTGTTGAGGGCTGCATGGGTAGCCCCATCCCTTAACAGGTGCCCCACCCCTGATTGCTATCTTGGGACTGGAAGTCCTGCCCCTAGCCTCTGACCTTTGTCATTGGAAGTCCCTCCCCTTGCCCCTGGAAGTACTCCTTTGGGGAAAAGGGTTTGCCATCTTAGGGAAAAAACAAAAACAAATCACATACTAAAAATCAAACACCCAAAATAATATATTTTTATTTAATTAAATATATGTCCTGATTTGTGTGTGTTTGTGGTACATATGCAGAAGTGATTGTGTATGGTGGTTTGTGGGGATGTGTAGATTTCTGTGTATGGGTATGGATGTGGGTATGGGAGCCGGTGGGGCGGGATGTGGAGCGAAGTGAAAGCAAGTGAGAGGGCAGTGCCTGCACTGATTTCCCAGGGCCAGTGCTGGCAGGGCCCAGAGTGGGGGGGTAGGAGCACAGGGTGTGGGCTGGCAGGGGCCTGTGGAGCCAGCTGGACTGGCTTCATAGAGCCCCTAATGGCTGGGACCCCACACTCCTGTTTCCCTGCTCTGGGCCCAGCTCGTGGAGGCCCTGGGACACCAGCATGGGCCCCAAGCTCCCGCTGAGCTGCCACTGGCTCCCATGTGTCTGCTCACTCCCAGTGCTCCTGCCCCAGCTCTGCAAAGCCCTGACCCCATGTGCCCCATGTTCGTCTGCAAGTATGAACTGGTGCTCAGCACAGGGAAAAAGTGCCCCCCCTCCCTGTGGCTGACACCCCAAGCTGCAGCCGCTTGCAGCCCATGCAGGGCTGTCCTGCCTCTTTGCCATGTCACCGCCACCCTTGCAGGGCAGCCTTGGCAATGGAAAGCAGGCATAGGCAGCCTTGCATGGGGTGCTGGCCATAGGGAGGCAAGGTGGCTGCTTTTCCCCTGCACCGAGCACCAGTTAATTCCCCACTGCTGCTACTAACCTGGGTCCTGTGCTAGCTCCAGCCTTGCCCATTGAGGCTGAGCCACAGCAACAGCAGCTGGCCAGAAGCTGTTGTTTGGTGCAGAGGAGAGCGGCCCCCCACTCGCTGTTGCTGGTCAGTGTTTGCTGTGGCTGCCTGCCCATAGCCCGCACCACACTAAGCTGTGGTGTGGAAGCCTCACTGCCATCTCTGTACTGCCCAGTGTGGCAGCGGTGTGGTAGCCATGTGGAGCAGCCGCTGGGCAGCACAGAGGCAGTGGTGAAGCAGCTGCACCGTAGCCTAGCAAGGTGCTGCTCCGGGCGACTGGCTGCAGCAAACACTGCCCAGTGGCAGTGAGCTGGGGGGGTGGGGGACGCTTTCCTCTGTTCTGAGCAGCAGTTTCCGGGGAACAAACTGGTGCTCAGTGCTTGGGGAAAGTGTCCGCTCCTCCTCCCTGTGGCCGGTGCTGCAACTGCTTGGAGCCCATGTGGGGCTGCCTGTGCCTGCTCTCCATTGCCACCGCTGCTCCAGCAGGACCTCAACTTCCACTCTCTCCCTGTCAGAAGATTGGCCAGCTGGGGGTCATCTGACTCTCCACTTCCCCCATGTCAGCCTATGTTCACAAACAGAAACAGGAATTGTGCAGGCAACAGGGTTCAACCTGACCCAGGCCTGTTTTGCTGCTCCTTTCATCTTGCTTTCTACCTCCTTTCTCTGCTCCACCTCCTAGCTTCTGTGACAGGTTGTTTGTAAAACTTGGTGTGAGATACATGGTTTCTACCCACAAGGGATATGAATGAGACTAATGAACTGGATGGTTATCCTTTTTTTCCCCCACATTCTTCTCTAGTGCTCACTGACTGAATTGTGGAGGTCTTTCTTGTGCCATGTAGAAGGACATATTGAGACAGAAACATTGAAGTCTTAGAGTTTCAGTAACTGAGAAGAATGGTTTCTTCCATAACGGCTTCCAAGGCTGCACAACTGAAAAGCCGGTGGCTAAGAACATTCATCAAAAGAACTGTTCTGGGGAAGAAATTTGTAGTTTGAGAAAACTGTCATATTTGTCCAAAATGAAGAAGTGGAGGGGTTGCTGGCTAATTTTAGTGAGTGCCTCAGAGCATAGATGGCTAAAGAAATGAGTATGAAGCTGGAATCCTAGAGTGCATTTCCACCTCTTGAATTGTAGTGAAGGAAACTTAGATGAGATAGTGGATAGTGAGGCAGTGGGAGGTTGTGGTGTCTCCTTCATTGGAGATTTTCAAGAAGTGGCTAGATAAGCATTTCGGAATCACATTCCTAAATTTGTACAATGGGGTGGTCCAGGTGACCCCTGAGGATTCTTCTGACCATATAATTTTATGATTGACCTCTTTGTTGTGCTGGCTTGAAGCCAGAAGGTCAATGACAAGGTATAAACATAATCCTGGATGAGTTATCTGCTGGAATCAACCCCCTCCTAAGAATGAAATACAGAGTTCCATCCCCAAAGGACAATGAACATCAGTCTTTCTCTTGTATAGATTCCACAGCAGTAGAGTCTCTTGCATGTCATACAAGAGCTTGCAGGACTTTGTGTGTGATAAAAAAAGTGCACATGCATGGAGAATTACATCATCCAATGGACCTTACATGTGATGGGGACACCTATTACAAGGTCCCTCAAGCTTCTGTGCACGCAAGCTGTTCATTATTTTTTAGAGAATTTGAGGCTCTCTTTCTTTAACAGGGTGGTCTGTCCTTTTAGGGATCTGTCATTGAAATTAAGTTTTTCATCAAAAAAAAAAAGAATTAAACAAAATAAAAGGGCTTGGCTCTCTGATTTAACTACCTATATTATATACTTATCTGTAGAATCTAGCAGTATCACGTTAGGCGAAACTGTCCTAAAGGAAATGTCAGCATTTAGGAGTGGCATTGTAATCCCAACAGAAAGCCTATTCCAGAAGGACATTAAAAACCTAAAAATAGGAGGCTTTATTCCTACGTTTCAAACCACTGATTGAATATATATATACATATGTTTTATCATAATCTTTCATATCTATCTGTATCTATCTATATATTAAAATTAAAATTTTGGGAGGCACAGAGAATGCAAGACAGTCTCAAACAGTTCCAAAACAAAACTTGCCGAGTAGAAAGTACAACGGTCCCTTTGGGTCTGACCCTGGCACATAACATGATCCGTTTCTGGTAGCAAGCTTGTTTGGGTCACAGTTCACCCCCTGTCTGCAAACTGCTCTTTTACCAGGTTTGCTTCCTTCTGCTCCCTTCTTTGGATTTTAAGTTGACACTCCCTTCTTATCTAAATACCCACAGCTAGGCTTCTCCAACAGGGCTGTCCACTCCCTTCCTAATAAGGTTAGATCTGCAGCTGTCCATCATTTTGTTCCATAAGTTTAGTTGAGTTATCCTCCTTCTTTTCCAGTTGACCATACTCAAACAAATACTAAATTGCTTTAAACAAGGCTAGCTCTTACTTTAATAGATTTATACAAGCTTGCAGTTGTTCCTAGTATGGAAAAGGCTGTTTGATAAATTTGACCCAAGAAACCCTGAGATCTAATAAGAGGAACATCCTTCAGAGACTTCTAGTACTGAAACTACAGCTTAGGCATGGCTGATTTCTTGATTAATGCCTTAAACAGTTGTTTCAAGAGCTTGGCCTGGAGTTTGTAAACTAATGCATCCTGGTGTATAATGTGTTGCATTTTAATCCTGATGTGAAAGCGCCTAAGGCGGGATGTGATGAGTGCCATACCGTCCATCTCAACTGGGACCCTGTAACAGGATGGTGTCCTAGGGGTCACCGTGCTCCCCCTAATGCTCCCTCACCATGCCAAGTTCACCAAAAGGGCACCCTCAATTCTTGTCTACCATGCCAAGTTCACCAAAAGGGCACCCTCAATTCTTGTCTGCCACGTTATTGTGTTAAATATATACTAGGGAGGCTGCCTTTCTGTCCTCTTGGCCACAGCTTCCTGCTATACACTGGCCACGTTCCGTAATTTTCTTTCTGTGCACCCCAGCCTTATGGGCTATGCATGGCTCCAACCACCCCTTTACCATGCCCCAAGCCTTGCTGATGTAATGGATGTTGTTCTGTCTTGCCTGATGTCTCACTGATACTTGGGCTCGCTGCAGCCCTTCTCCTTCTGCACCTCACCAATGCTCGGGCTCTCCACAACCTTGTCTTGCTCCGCGCCTCACTGGCACCTGGGCTTTCCACAGCCTTATCTTGCTCCACGCCTCACTGGGTGCTCAGGCTCTCCACAGCCTTGTCTTGCACTGTGCCTCACCAGAGCTCGGGCTCTCCACCGCCTTGTCTCACTCTGCCTCACTGGCGCTCGGGCTCTCTACAGGCTTATCTCATTCTGTGTCTCACTGGGCACTCGGGTTGGCACACTACCAATGCTGCACCCTCTCTGGCACTCGGGGTCGGCACACTCCCCAATGCTGTGCCCTTTCTGGCGTTTGTCGATCGCTGCCCCCTCTCTGGGTCTTCTCAATCACTGCCCTCTCTCTGGGGCTTCTCAATCACTGCCCATGCTCTGAGGCTGGAGTCCCCATGCCACCGTGAGTCCCCTGTGAGACCTCCTCCTTCCCCTAATAGCTTCACCCAAGCCACTGGTCAAAACAGTAAACAAAACACAAGCCCCTGGGCTATAACATAAAGCCTAGCCACCCGGCTACAACATTATTCCAGCCGCCCCCCCGCCTCCACCATTACCCCAGCCACACCAGGGGTGCTCCATCGATCCCCAAGCTTGGGCTGTACCTGCAATCTGGCTTCTCTCTTCTCTTTGCTCTGGGAGAGCGCTTTCTCCTTTGGCTGTTGGCAGCCAACTCTCTCTGAGCCTCAGGCCTGGAATTTATATGGGAGATGGTCCCTGCCCCTTCCGGTCAGCTGACCACTGGCAGGTGTGGGTCTCTAGCTCCCTCTGGTTGCCCTAACAACTCGCACCTGGGTAGGTATCTCCGCTCTACGAGTAGCAGGCACCTTAGTGCTCTGTTACAGACCCCCTTCCCTCAGCTCTCCTTCCATGACTTGGTGTTACTAGATGAGAGGAGGGGTTCAGTGGTGATCCTCTTCTTGGGGAACCCGGAGATGAAGGTACTTATGGTCTTGATGCGATGTTCCATGGGGGTCCACCTCCCCTACACCCCGTCCACTCGCCAGCTGATTGGGTGCAGCCTGCATTGTTCAGCCATCCCCTGTAGACTCCTATTCCCCAGGGGACCGGCATCGCCATAGGTTCCAGTGGGCTAGCCTGGCTGTTATGACAGCTGGAGTCCCAGTCTCAGATGCTGATGGGCTACGCTTCCATTTTCTCCTTGCCTCTGGGAGGAACGCCTCTAACAATCTTGGAAAGTAGATAGCTGAGCAGGGGTGAAACTGGCTCCTCCCTCCCAGCCTAATACAGGGACACAGCTTTCCCTGCTCTGGATGACAGCACTGAGCTGGCCCTCCGCCCAGCCACTGGAGCCTCACCACACCTGGCATGCTCCCTGCTGGCATGCTCCCTCTACTTTTCGCTGCCAGGTTCTGGTGGGGCTTTTCAATCTTCCCATGGCAGCGTCTCTGGCTGCCACGATTGGCCCGGTATTTCCCCACCTCAGGAACAATTGATTCAAGAGCTGGCGTAATGCCAGCTTGCACGGCCATGGCTCCTGCTCCAGCTCCAACTGCACTCCCAGAGGTCAGTTGCCCTGGGCAGGGGGTGGTCAGTTTGTGTAGCATGGGGCTCATGGGGTTTCCCCCATGCCCTTCTGGAGCCTGTGGGGACTTCTTGCCGCTACAGACCTCGCCCCTTAAGTTGCCTTGTGGCATCTGAACTCCTCGTATGGCCTCCCAAATGGCCTGATGTTCCTCTTTATGAGCTTGATGTGCCTCCTCGGCAGGCTCCACTGAGCTACATCTAGAGAGGAAATCCACTACAAAATTATCCTTGCTGGGATGGTGCGTTACCATGAACTTAAAAGGTTGTAGAGCCAGAGCCCAATGAGTAATACCGGTATTTTCACTTTGTTTCTTGGTTAGTCACTGCAGTGGGGCATGATCTGTTACCACCAGGAATTTCCACCCCATCAAATAATATTTAAAATATTCTATCACCCAACATATCACCAGGCCCTCCCTTTCGATCGTGGCGTACCTGGTTTCGGCATGGCTGAGTTTACAGCTTGCGAAGGTGATCGGGTGCTCATCTTCCCCCCACTTTTGCAACAGAACAGCCCCTAGGGCACTGCCTGATGCATCCATCTGCAAAATAAAAGGGGCAGAGAAATCAGGAGTGTGTACCATGACATCGTGACATTGCCTCCTTCAGATCCTCGAAGCTTCTTCTCATCTTGGGTGTCCACTTTAGCGCTGCTGCTGTTCCCCCTTTGAGCACATCTGTGAGAGATGCAGCAAGACCCACAAAATGTGGTATGAACCTCCAATAATAATTGATGAGCCCCAAGAAGGAACAGAGTTGTCAACGGTTGTGTGGTTCTTGGAATTGTTGCATGGCCTCCACCTTGATGGATGGTTCCCTGTCCTACCCAAAACCCCAAGTACTTAGTTTTTGTCTCTGCCAGTTTGCATTTTTTTTTGGATTAGCGGTCAACCCAGCTGTTTGAAGCTCTCCCAGGAGTGCTCTCAGGGCTTTGAGGTGCTGGTTCCAATTAGGGGTGAAGATGATGATCTCATTGATGTAGGCTGCCACATATGTCATGTGTGGTGCCAATGAGGTGTCCATAAGCCTCTGAAAGGTGGCTGCTGTGCTATTCAGCCCAAAGAGCATCTGTACAAATTTGAACAGGTCCCAAGGGGTCCTGAAGGCAGTTTTGGCACAGTCAGTGGCTCGCATTGGAATTTGCCAGTATCCTTTGCCTAGGTGAATAGTCAATGGTCAAGGGGTCTGCCTTCCCCGATTCTCTCAATGAGGTGGGCAATATGTGGCATGGGGAAGGTGTTGACGGTCGCTAAGGCATTTAACTTTCTAAAGTGTATACACAAATGGAGTGACCCATCAGGTTTGACCACCGGGACAATTGGACTGCGCCATGGGCTTAGGGATGGTCGGATAATTCCTTGTTCCCGCATTTTGTCAATCTGTTGCCATACTTCCTGCTGCAGTTGTTGGGGTATAGGCCTCAATTGCTCCCTGACTAGTGTTCCGGGCAGTGTTCTGATCTCATGCTCAATTCCACGTGCTCGACCTGGGGTTTCCTAGAACACATGCCTGAAGGCTTCTATTACTTCCTTCAGTTCTTGTCATTGATCAGCATCCAGATCTTCCAGTTGAGCCTGGTGAAACTGCGCCATGCTGGCCAACTGTTCCATGTTGATACTGTATCAGGCTGCTTCCCTCTGTGGAGGGGGGCGGGGGGCGGGTTCCTCAAGACCAGCCTTCCCCACTTCTTAGTCGCTTTCTCTCCTCTTCAGTCACTCGTACACATTCCAGTACCATGTAAAATGGCCCCCATTCTCATCCCAGGATCATCTTGCAGGCCACAGCTGGCACCAAGCCGACCCATAGTTCACCTTGGAACTCCATCACTTTCAAGGGAAGGTAGCAGCTCTGAAAACACATCTCACCACCCAATATGCAAGTCTTTACCAAAGGTCCAGCTTCCTTTCCTCTGGTCCATGGGGCCAGGTCTGTTCAGAGGAGGGACTGTGAGCATCCCATGTCTAGGGTTGTCCTTACCGCCCTATCCCTGATCTAAGCTGTCATGATGGGGCAGTCTCATCTTCCCTCATGTACAACAGAGCCAAAACTACAGTCCATGGGCTCACCTCAGTCTACTTCCTTTCCCCTTTCTCAGGGTGGGGTGGATGTAGTCAACCTGCATTCCAGTTTGCTAAGGTCCATTCTGTTTGATATGCCTGGCTCTTCTGCAATGGTAGCAGATGCCTGGCTCTTCTGCAATGGTAGCAGATGACACCCCGTGATGTCCCCTTCAGTAAACCTATTCGCCACTCTTCTTCTCTGGCCATGCCTCCCATTGGGGCACAGAGGCCTCGTCCATGACTGCTCATCTACAGTCCATGGGCTCACCTCAGTCTACTTCCTTTCCCCTTTCTCAGGGTGGGGTGGATGTAGTCAACCCGCACCCCAGTTTGCTAAGGTCCAGACTACATTCTCTGGTGATATGCCTGGCTCTTCTGCAACGGTAGCAGATGACACCCCTTGATGTCCCCATCTGTAAACCCATTTGCCTCTCTTCTTCTCTGGCCATGCCTCCCATTGGGGCATGGAGGCCTCATCCATGACCCTGCTCATTCTCCAAGCTGGCAAAAGCCACTGCCAGGTGGAGGGCTTCCTCACTGGTCCAGGATTGGTGTCTCCTTATCCACAACCGGGTGTCCTCCTCCAGGTCCCAGAGAAATTTCTCCAACAAGATCTGCTCTATGACCCCCTCCCAGTTGAACTGGCCTGTGGGTAGCCATTTATTAAGTGCATCCCACAGGTATTGCAGCAAACTGTGAGGCCGCTTGACTTCTTTCAATTTTCAGGCTCAAAATGCCTGTCTGTGGCTCTTTGGGGAGATCGTGAGCCTGTATAGGATTGCAGCCTTTACGGTGTCATAATTTCAGGTATCCTCCAATGACAAGGCCTGATAGGCTCCTTGAGCTTGTTCTGTCACCAGAGCACCTGACTGGTAGGCCCACTGGGTGTGATCCAAACCGGTCTGAAGGATGGTTCTTTCAAATTGCTCTATGTAGGCCTCAAGATCATCTTCCCATCTCATTCACGGCATCTTAAACAGGGCAGCATTATGCTGCATCCACTCCTGCTGGTGGGCACCCTGCATTAGCCATATCTCTAGCACCCCTATGGCTTGAATGACCTGCATTAGAAACTCCACATGGACTACCGCTAGTGACTGCATGTCTGCTTTTTCCCAGGTCAGAATCTATAATCTGCTAATGCCAATGTCTCAAAATTCCCAGCCAATGCACCACTGTGAAGGTGCCTAAGGTGAAGTATGCCTAAGGTGGGGGTCTTAATAATAATGCTGGACAATAACATAGGAAGTTAGAAACTTCCTAATTTTGTTCATTTGGAGCTGCATCTGAACTTAATGAAACACATACTTTGGGTCCCACTTGGCTTTACTAATATTGATGTGAATCTGAAATTTTTCTACTGAATGAAGAGCATTATTTATCATTTAGTACCTGGTATTTTTAGCAGATTATGAGTCATTATACTTTCTGAAATGGAACATCTTAAACACAAATTAAAAGAAGCATTAGCTATCGTCATCAGTAAAAACAATAACAATAACAAAAATAAGAATAGCAATAGCAATAAAAGCAACATTTTCACTACACACATTGAAAAAGGAAAATGTTTATTCCATCTCAGAGAAAAGGCAGCAAGAGGGCGCAGCAGTCCCCTGGCTCTCCAGGGATCTAGCAGCCCTCCTGAGGCTAAAAAGAAAGGCCTACAAAGGATGGAGGATGGGATTCACCTACAAGGAGGATTATTCTGCACTGGTCCGGTCCTGCAGGGAGCAGACCAGGAAAGCCAAGGCAGCAACTGAACTCCAAATAACTTTGAGTATGACATGTATCAAGGGCAATAAAAAGTCCTTTTTCAGATATGTGGGGAGTTAGAAGAAAAGCAAGGGTAACATTGGACCCCTGCTAAACCAAATGGTACAACTGACAACTGATACCCAGGAAAAAGCCAACCTATTAAATGGCTACTTTGCGTCGGTCTTTCGTCAGTCCCACTACGGGACAGGGAGGTCTGGGGGAGGGAGACCCCTGCCCTCCATCAATGCTGACCTCGTGAAGGAACACCTTGAGACGTTGGATACCTTCAAGTTAGCTGGCCCTGACAATTTACACCCCAGATTACTCAAGGAACTAGTGAGCATCATAGCCCAGCCCCTGACACGTATCTTTGAAAACTCCTGGCACTCTGGTGTAGTGCCTGAAGACTGGAAGAAGGCCAATGTGGTTCCTATCTTCAAGAAAGGGAGGAAAGTGGACCCAGCAAAAAACAGGCCCATCAGCCTGACCTCTATCCCGGGGAAGGTCTTAGAAAAGTTTATGAAAGAGGCCATTCCTAATGGACTGGCTGATGTCAACATCCTGAGGGACAGCCAGCACGGGTTTTTTGTGGGTAGGTCTTACTTGACTAATTCCATTTCCTTTTATGACCAGGTGACCTGTCACATATACCAGGGAGAAAAGATTGATGTCATATATGTTGATTTAAAAAAAAAAAAGCCTTTGTTCTGGTACCCCATGATCACCTCTTGGTGAAACTGGCCAACTGTGACCTTGGGTCCACCATGATCCAGTGGCTGGGAAATTGGCTTTGTGGTCAGACCTAGAGTGTGGGAATTGACAGAAGTTAATTGTCATGGTGCCCTGTGACCAGTGGGGTCCCCCAAGGCTCTGTCCTTGGACCCATATTGTTCAACATCTTTATTAATGATGTGGACATTGGAGTTAGAAGCGGTCTGGCCAAGTTCACCTGACCACCAGTATCTGGGAGAACATTTGTTCACCAGAGCACCCCAAGGGATGACGAGGTCAAATGGTCACAAACTACTGCAAGACCGTTTCAGGCTGGACATAAGGAAGAACTTCTTTACTGTCCAAGCCTCCAAGGTCTGGAACAGCCTGCCATCAGAGGTGGTTCAAGCACCTACACTGAACACCTTCAAGAGAAAATCGGATGCTTATCTTGCTGGGATCCTATGACCAGCTGACTTCCTGCCCTTCGGGCAGTGGGCTGGACTTGATCTTCTGAGGTCCTTTCCAGCCCTAATGTCTATGAAATCTATAAAAGTCTATGATATCTGTTATTCCTCAGTCATAATCCCAAAGATGCTGCAGACCTTATTGGTGGAGAGAAAAACTATTTCATTCAGTGGCTGCATCACACAAGTATTCTATTTTTTCTTTGCTACAATTGAAGGGTTAATATTTACAGCGATGATGTATGATTGGTATGTAGCCTTATACCACCCTTTGCATTACACTTCAATCATGAAAGGGTGGGTTCATGTCCAGCAGGCATGTAGTACATGGATAACTGGGTTCTCCTATTCCTTGCTGAACACCCTGATAATGACTGACTTGCATTTCTGTGGGCCTAGTATAATTAACCACTTCAGCTGTGAACTCCCCCAACTGTTCAAGCTCTCATGCAGTGACCCATTTACCAATAAGATGGTGATTTTCACTGTTGGTATATCACTGTGGGGAAGGGCTTTTCTCATCACGATGTGTTCATATGTTCATATCATCTCTGCCATCTTGAGACTTCAGTCAGTGGAAGGAAAAAGTAAAGCTTTCTCCTGTTGCTCTTCCCATTTGGCAGTAGTGATCCTATATTATGGACCAATTTTATTTGGGGACCTGAAACCCACCACACAGAACTCAGAGGATCAGGACAAGTTTATCTCCATAATTTACAGCATTTTAACATTGGACCCTGTCATATACAGCCTGAGAAACCAAGAAGTGACAAGGACTTTGGGAAATGTTTTTGGCAAAACAGGGTGAGCACATACAGTAGCTTGAAAAATCATGCACATTTTAAAGAGCAGCTGTTACCAAACAAGCCTTTTTTTAAAAAACCCTAGTGTTCTCTCTGTGAGTTGTCCTAGTGAACTAGTCTCTCTTTAGTAATATAAATAAATATTTAACCCTGTTCACTGTTCAAGCTCAACACAGTTTAGAGTAAAAAAAAAATTAAAAAAAATGTTAAAACCTAGGTGGTATTTTGGATCTTGTATTACACACCAAATGGTTGCTGTCATTCAAATACCAGATAATTCAGATCAATTCTCCCATCCTGTACATTTTTTACATGCCAATGGAATATTATTGCCATTTATGTGGCTAAACACATATACAATTTCCTAATCGATTAAGTCACATTTTTGTCACTTATATAACAGTTATATTTGGGGGGGGGGGTTACCTCTGAAGTGTGGGCACACAAGTGTGCACAGATAGACTGAGCATGCTTATCTAAGCACACCCACTCTAGACATGCAAATCATGAAAATGCGGCCTGCCAGACCCCCATGACTGCCCCTTCTTAGATAGCAAAAGAAGAGGGCCTGCTCACATTTTAGTCCCAAGAACTAAGTCAGTGGTGCTCAACATTTTGGTCCTGTGGGCTGAATGAGTGGTATAGGAGTGGTCCGTGGGCCAGATTGGGCCCTGCACACCAGGATCATGCCCCACTCTGCCCCAGTCCCACATTGCTGGATCAGGTCCTGAATGTCACCTCTATATCCT
>NW_005843917.1:6447-8554 GCF_000455745.1 Alligator sinensis | reverse complement strand
CGTGGCGGCTAGCGATTGGCTTGCTAGCCGTATAAAGAGCTTGGGTGGTTTCCGCCCCAGTTGGAGAGAGAGCAATTGGAGTTCGAGGGGGAGAGCGTGAAGATCTCTAAGTGCAGCGGATCCTTACGGACCCAACGCTTTTCTTCAAAGGCAATATAGGTTTGATAACCAGTCACACTTGAATTCAATAGCACTTGCCCAGGAATCAGGAAACACAGGCTGCCCAAATGCTCAGAGGTGGGGGTGTTTTAATTAGAGAAGCTCCTGGAAACCGTAGTGTTTTACCCATTAGACCATGGTTAGTCGAAGTGGCTGCCAGAGGTATTTTTGAAAACGCTGCAAGGGAAAGAACAAGTGAGGTGGGGTATGGCTCACTAAGATGGCAAAAGCTGTTGCTGCTCCCAACAGAAAGGTGCATTTGTTCTAAGCTAGAACTTGCTCCTATTGGAGATGAAACTTTTCCAATCTGCTATTTTTCCTCCATTTTATCCAGGGATTATTAAATGGAAGACGTGATTGTGCAGCTTATGGCAAACTACTGGAGTGGTGACTGGGTAAAGCCTGACCTATGACATAGCGGTTAGAGCACTGCACAGTGAAGCCAGAGTTGAAGTTTTAATCCGAGGGGGCTTAGAACATTTCCCAGTTTGTTTTCCCCTTATCACTTTTTAATGCTTCTTTTTTTTTTCTTTTCTTGCTTGTTTGTACATGAATTCAATAGTAGAATGACAGTTAAGTTATTTTCTTCCTTCTTTTTCTCGGTACCCTAACTGTTCACTTTCTCTCCAAATTTGGACAAACTATGGAGAGGGGTAGGTAAAAACTGAAACTCTATATCTTTGACGGTCTGTAGGGTTTTTCTTCGCCACAAAAATTCAAAGTTTTTTTTTTTAATGGTAAAGACATAAAAGGTGGGGAAAATTGAAAATGTGTGGGGAAGACCCCAGAGATCCTGAAATCTTCATTTAGGTGTATAAATGTGACAGCAAAAATCAAGACAGGAAGAAGAGAATGAAAGGAAATGTTGTGAATGAGAGATCTTTAGAAAATACTTTTCTAATTCAGTTTTACACCATTTTAAACCCATTTTAATGCTAACACCTTCATTTTTATTTAAAAAAAAAAAAAAAACCCAAAACGTTTCTCCTTCCTCCCCCTGCATTTTTGGTCCTTAAGTGTTAATGCTTGATTTTCCTGATAATTTCCCAATCCAAGCAAAAGGAGTGAGTTTAACTGCTATCTCTCTGAGTTCAGTGGAAGCTTTCCTTAACTAAAAAATGGTTCAGGATTCTTTACTTAAGTATGTGTCCAAGTGAGAGGGTGCTTGATAAAGACTGAATTATGCTTACTGATTATCTGTACAGAAGGTCAGCTGATGGTCTACACTGCTTTTTCAAATTGCTCTTCTACTGGCCATGAGTCACCTGTGGAGATTCCTGTTGCTCTGCAGAAGGAAACATCCTAAGAACGAACTGTAGGGGAATAGGAACATCATTGTCCATTCCTATTGTTGAATTGTACATTGGACAATCATTGGGTAAAAAACAAAAGTAAACATACTGTCATGGATTTGAATGCAGAACTCCCTCTCCCATGAATACTCTCGTTATTAGACTACAAGGTCAGATTCCCTCTTATTTCTCTATTCTGGCAACATGTCTCTCACTTATTCTTCTATACCAATAGCTCAGCTTCAACAAGAGGATGGATACTTTCCCACACATAGGGCACATCCACACATGCAAGCACGTGCATTGCAGCAGCTCAAATAGAAGCGGTGCAAATTTGAGCTGGGGCTTGTTGCTTCAGTGCATGTGCTCGAACATGCACTTTGTTGTGGAGCAAATTGTGCTACTTAGGGCACGATAACCCTGCCTTGCTCCTCCCGGATCTTCAGCCAGGGGGAGCTAGAGCCCGGGGCCAGCACCTGTGCAGTCCCCAGCAGTATAATAAGCTGCTCTGTCCTGGCCCAAGCAGTATAAAATCTGCCATGGCAAGTAGCTCAGAACTACTAGGTCTCAGGAGCTTCTGGGGCCCAGCCAATTGGTACCTGGGGATACTACCTCTTGTGCAAGCTGGACTGCTGAAGCAGCCCTGAGAGATCCCT
>NW_005843917.1:2463-6087 GCF_000455745.1 Alligator sinensis | reverse complement strand
AGGAATGTTGGTGTTCCCTATTGGAAAACTGAATAATTCCTGATTAAAAAAAAATTCCAAAGTCACTCTGTAAAAAAACCCCAAATCCATGTTCCTTCACAAGTAAAACAAAAGACCACTATAATGAGAGAGAGCAAGAAAGAGACAGTGATCAGTTGGACAGTGTTTTATTGATATATCTACAATGTTAAAGCAAGTCTTTAATCATAATAATAATGTGAACTCTAAATACGTTTCATGAATTCATGAACGCATGTTTTGCTGCATTCCCACAGGGCAATGGCCCCCACACAAGGGGTTTGCCCCCCCCAACAGGGGGTTCAATCCCCACACAAGGGGTATGGGCCCCCAACAGAGGATTCAGCCCCTCAACAGGGGACCCACACTGTGTGGGCGGGGCCCCAGTGAGCCAGATGTCGGCTGCAGCTGCTGGTAAGTTCCATTTTTTTTGTTTTGCCACTTGTATGGTTAAGGGCCTACAGAACAACCCTTACAAGGAGAGACTAGATAAACTGGATCTATTCAGCCTCCGCAAGAGAAGGTTGAGAGGCGACCTTGTGGCTGCCTATAAGTTCATCACGGGGGCATAGAAGGGAATTGGTGAGTATTTATTCACCAAGGCGCCCCCGGGGGTTACAAAAAATAATGGCCACAAGCTAGCAGACAGCAGATTTAGATTGGACATTAGGAAGAACTTCTTCATAGTTAGAGTGGCCAAGGTCTGGAACGGGCTCCCAAGGGAGGTGGTGCTCTCCCCTACCCTGGGGGTCTTCAAGAGGAGGTTGGATGAGTATCTAGCTGGGGTCATCTAGACCCAGAACTCTTTCCTGCTTATGCAGGGGGTCGGACTCGATGATCTGTTGAGGTCCCTTCCGACCCTAACATCTATGAATCTATGAATCTATGAATCCTGTGCTGCTGTACAGTGCTGTGTGCCACTCATTAGACCCCTCTGTGTGTCCAGATTGGGCCACACATCACTTCCACCATGCCAAGACTGACACCACATAGCCCTACGTGGCATACCTGGATCAGCCTCTCCCTGTCTCTGCTTGGCCCTGTGTGACCAAACTAGTGTTCAGGGCTATGCTATCTGGCCTGCAGGGCTCCCCATGTTTCTAGAAATTTGGTAGCAGGAGGGCATCAATTAACACTTTTATCATTCCACTGCTGCCAAATTTTAGGACCCACAGGGAGCACTGTGAACTGGATGATAGTCCCTTGGGATGGATCTGACCCACAGACTGGGGGCTGAGCACCTCTGAATTAAGCAGTTAGAAACTGTCCCACAAACTGGGAAATGTTCTAAGCCCCCCACCCAGGATTAAAACTTCAACTCTGGCTTCACTGTGCAGTGCTCTAACCACCATGTCATAGGTCAGGCTTTACCCAGTCACCTCTCCAGCAGTTTGCCATAAGCTGCACAATGACGTCTTCCATTTGATAATTCCTGGATAAAATGGAGGAAGAATAGCAGAGTGGAAAAGTTTCTTCTCCAATAGGGGCAAGTTCTAGCTTAGAACAAATGCGCCTTTCTGTTGAGAGCAGCAACAGCTTTTGCCATCTTAGTGAGCCATCCCCCCCCTCACTTGCTCTTCCCCTTGCAGCATTTTCAAAAGTACCTCTGGCAGCCACTTCTACTAACCATGGTATAATGGGTAAAGCACTACGGTTTCCAGGAGCTTCTCTAATTAAAACACCCCCACCTCTGAGCATTTGGGCAGCCTGTGTTTCCTGATTCCTGGGCAAGTGATATTGAATTCAAGTGTGACTGGAGCTACAACATGGAAGGGTTGTCCTCATTGCTTTTTTCCAGATTTACATTTCAACCTTGTGCATAAGCATCAAAAAAGCACAGCTTATGTGTCTAGAAAACCACTGTTTAAGTGCACAAATGCAACTAGAATTCTGCCCTTGTGGAGTATTATATTTGTGTTCACAAAAGCATTACTGATTTGAAGAAAATGTATGCATGGATCCTTATGAGTAAGGGAGGCTCAGGAAAACTTGGTTCTGTGGCCTTGGTTGAGATCTGCAGGAGCTATTGCTATAAGAATATTAAATTTATAGATTAAGTTTATGAATTAAATTAAAAACATCAAAATATATATTTTTTACTTTTCCCCTTATCACTTTTTAATGATTCTTTTTTTTTCTTGCTTGTTTGTACATGAATTAAATAGTAGAATGATAGTTAAGTTATTCTCTTCCTTCTTTTTCTCAATACCCTAACTGCTCACTTTCTCTCGAAATTTGGATAAACTATGGAGAGGGGTAGGTAAAAACTGAAACTCTATATCTTTGATGGTCTGTAGGGTTTTACTTCATCACAAAAATTGAAGGGTTTTTTTTAATGGTAAAGACATAAAAGGTGGGGAAAATTGAAAATGTGTGGGGAAGACCCCAGAGATCCTGAAATCTTCATTTAGGTGTATAAATGTGACAGCAAAAATCAAGACAGGAAGAAGAGAATGAAAGGAAATGTTGTGAATGAGAGATCTTTAGAAAATACTTTTCTAATTCAGTTTTACACCATTTTAAACCTATTTTAATGCTAACACCATCATTTTTATTTTTAAAAAAATGTTTCTCCTTCCTCCCCCTGCATTTTTGGTCCTTAAGCATTAATACTTGATTTTCCTGATAATTTCCCAATCCAGGCATAAGGAATGAGTTTAACTGGTATCTCTCTGAGTTCAGTGAAATGTTTCCTTAACTAAACAATGGTTCAGGATTCTTTAGTTAAGTATGTGTTCAAGTGAGAGGGTGCTTGATAAAGACTGAATTATGCTTACTGATTATGTGTACAGAAGGTCAACTGATGGTCCACATTGCTTTTTCAAATTGCTCTTCTCCGGACCATGAGTCACCTGCGGAGATTCCTGTTGCTCTGCAGAAGGAAACATCCTAAGAATGAACTGTAGGGGAATAGGAACAACGTTGTCCATTCCTATTATTGAATTGTACATTGGACTACTGTCATGGATTTGAATGCAGAACTCCCTCTCCCATGAATACTCTCGTTATTAGACTACAAGGTCAGATTCCCTCTTATTTCTCTATTCTGGCAACATGTCTCTCACTTATTCTTCTATACCAATAGCTCAGCTTCAACAAGAGGATGGATACTTTCCCACACATAGGGCACATCCACACATGCAAGCACATGCATTGCAGCAGCTCAAATAAAAGCGGTGCAAATTTGAGCCAGGGCTTTTTGCTTTAGTGCATGTGCTCGGACATGCACTTTGTTGTGGAGCAAATTGTGATACTTGGGGCACGATAACCCCGCCTGGCTCCTCCCGGATCTTTAGCCAGGGGGAGCTAGACTAGAACCTGGGGCCAGCACCTGTGCAGTCCCCAGCAATATAAAAAGCTGCTCTGTCCTGGCCCCAGCAGTATAAAAAGCTGCCATGGCAAGTAGCTCAGGGCTACTAGCTCTCAGGAGCTTCTGGGGCCCAGCCAATTGGTACCTGGGGATACTACCCCTTGTGCCAGCTGGACTGCTGAAGCAGCCCAGAGAGTTCCCTGCCCCCTCTACCCACTAGAGCAGTCTGGCAGTGGGGGCTGCTGCCTGGCTGTGACCTGCTCTGCACCTGCCAGGCTTGGATGGGGACCGGGAAG
>NW_005843917.1:1872-2241 GCF_000455745.1 Alligator sinensis | reverse complement strand
TAATGAGAGAGAGCAAGAAAGAGACAGTGATCAGTTGGACAGTGTTTTATTGATATATCTACAATGTTAAAGCAAGTCTTTAATCATAATAATAATGTGAACTCTAAATACGTTTCATGAATTCATGAACACATGTTTTGCTACATTCCCACAGGGCAATGGCCCCCACACAAGGGGTTTGCCCCCCCCAACAGGGGGTTCAATCCCCACACAAGGGGTATGGGCCCCTAACAGAGGATTCAGCCCCTCAACAGGGGGCCCACACTGTGCGGGCAAGGCCCCAGTCAGCCAGACGTCGGCTGCAGCTGCTGGTAAGTGCCATTTTTTGTTTTAAAGTATGGGGTAAGGGGGCAGGGATTGGGGGGATGG
>NW_005843917.1:0-1545 GCF_000455745.1 Alligator sinensis | reverse complement strand
TGGGGCCATCAGGGTCCCCCCATGATCCCCTCCCCCCTCCTCCTGCCCCCCCACGACACCTTACTCACCGGCAACAGAGCCCTGATGCTGAAACATGCAGCCTCACTGGCCTTGTGTTTGAGCACCAGGGCAGGGGCCAACCATAGAGATGCTCTGGCAGTCAGAGCATCTCCATGGAGGACCCAGTCTCCGGTTGCCTCGGGTTGACCATGCCCTACGCCACTCTTTTAAATGTCATTTTTTTAGACCCCTGATTATCCAGGGGTCTAATTTTCTCCCTCTGCTGCAAACTTGCAACATGGGGAACATTTTTTTGTTTCTGCACATGCCTGTTTCCCTGCCTCATAGGGGCTTGAGGCGGAACAAGAGGCACACGCACACTCATGTGGACGTGCCCATAGGGTCTGTGTGTGCCCCTGGCTGTACATTTGGTACTGCACGGTCATTTAGTAATTGCTTTAGCAGGTGGTGCATGGCTATTTTTAAACACTGTGTTGCCATAGCAATGAGCTACAGCAATGTAGTTCATTGCTACATTGATGTGGTGTCAGCATCGTGGTTTGTGTCTGCTGATGCAACATTGCTATAGTGAAGAGCTACACCACTACTGCAATGTAACATCTCATGTAGACATGTCCACAGGCTAATTCATAGTCTGATGGTCAGGGTAGTCTTCTTGGGGGGGTGGAAGGAGTTAGTACATTTTAACCGCTTCAAGGGGAGAGAGATGTGGGTTTGAATCCCTTCAAGCTGAGGAAGATTTAGAGCCCTGGTCTTCCACTCTATCCAGGAATATTAGGCTGCTCTGAGAAAAGTAAGCACTACCCCTACATCTTCAGTTGGCCATGTGTTAAAAGATAGGCAACTTTAGTAAGGTGCCTAACTTCTGAAAAGGACTCTGTAGTCTGCAGCTGTGGATGGAAGCACTTGGGGCAGAATTCTATTTCACCTTGTCGATGACCAATATGAAGCTTGTGATCAAGTGGATAAGTGCACATGGAGTATTGTTGTAGCTTTGATTGTTTAAGAAAAATTCCCTACAGTTGGTCCAATAAAAGATACCACCAAGATACCTTGTCTAAACTACAGGAGTGATTCTATTACTCACTCTGGGTGCATAAATGCCTCATTATAAAAACAGATACATTTCTGTGTTTCACTTGAGTTCCATCCTATTCCTGTCATGGGAGCACTTAAGCACACATCAGAGGATAATGCAATTGCTTCTACATGTTAGTTAGAAAACTCAGAGTTGGACATAAGCTGTTCTTTGGTCATCCACTGACTGAAACAGAATTATTCCCCCAATATTCAGCCCTGATCCAGGACCCTGAGCTTCAGAAAGAGGCAAGAGTGCATAAATCTCTGTGCTTTGTGATTTCTATTAGCTAGCCCCTAGGCAGCCCTTTGCTCTGTGCAGAGGACCTCTGAATGCCTCTTTTTGGTGTGAAAAGGCTGTGGACATGCTGTGCAAACAGGCACGCTTGTCTTCCCGGCATGTGAGTTAGCACGGAGTTTGAGCAGGAGGGTGAGCGGTGTCTCAGA
>NW_005843916.1:23896-29986 GCF_000455745.1 Alligator sinensis | reverse complement strand
GACTGGGCTCCAAAGGGTTAACCACCTTGGGACATTGGTGTTTTCTACAGGAACTTGAGGGATTTAGGCACCCAGGGGGTTGACTTCTCCCCCAGCTCGGGGTCTACGAATCATCAATGATATCAATGACAGACCTGGCCCTTCTCTTATCCCAGGCCCCAGGACAGTGCACACCCACATGCCGTGATACAAATGGAAACACCACTTCCAGGCATGGGATGGTGCAGGGCAACCAATTCCCATGCTATGACTTCAACCATGACAGAGAGATTGGCACAAGTTGAGGGTCCCAGGGCAATGGCACATGGTCATGCTGTGAATCAGGCCTTGTGCTGCTGGCCTGGCCCTGAGCAGGCAGGAAAGTGGAGCCCAGAGGGCCATGGTATGAGGAGGGGGAAGCACAGGAGACCTCCCTTCCACTCATATCCCAGCTCTCTGGGGACCTTCCCTGAGCTGCAAACAGGCAGGTATCTGTAAAGGGTCAGACATGGGGGAGCTGGTACCTCCCAGGACAGGGCAGGATAAGTGCACAGGACACCAGGCTGGCCTGGGTCTCTTGGTACAGACTTAGGTAGGATAGGGGTTCTCAGCAGGTCTTGGGGGCTCATTAGTTTCCCATAAGGGTCTGATTCCTAGGGAAATTCCCAGCACTGGCGCTCAGCACTGGGTCCCTCAGGCTCCCGGGCCCCCCAGCTGGTGCTGGGTCCAAGCTCAGAAAGCTGGGCACTGAATAGTCACTTATGGTCTGGTCCAACCCAATCACCACAAGGTGCCAGCACCTCCTGCCCCTCAGGCAGATGGGGTATCTCATCCCCATGGAAGACAAGAAGCCTCAAGGGCCCAACGCTGAATTTCATGGGGCCCCTGAGGGCTTCAGGTCCCAAATGACCTGGATATTCCTGGGACGGGGGCCCAGGGCCCGGTGGGAGATTCATGCCCTGTCACCAGGCTGGTAGAGCAAAACAGTGCAGAGCCCATGGCACCTGACCACAGCTTGGCCCTGGCCCTGGGCCCAGAGAAGACACACGAGGAGTCCAGGATCAGCCCTTCCCCTTTGTCTGTGCTAACCGCAGTGTCTCTCTCTGCCAGAGACTCAAAGCCCCGTGCGGAGAGAGCAGGGCCCTGTGCTGAGCACTCCCTTTTTTGGCACCTCTTATAATCTTCTTGGAGCTGCATGCAAATCCCTGCCTAGGGGTTTCTGGTTAAATAGTGCTCCTGGGTGCTGGAGCCACAGTACCTGCCCAGCTGCTGCCCTGCCGCATCCTGCAGGTTGGGGAGTCTCCCTTGTTAAATGGCAACAATGATGAACTCCTTATTCCCACTCCTGGTGCTTCTCTCTTCTCCCCCATGTAGGTATTGGGGAGGGCTCAGGGGAAACCGGGAGTCTGGGACTTCCTCCAAGGTACTTATTCATCGTCTGCACTGTGTGCTCCTTAGGTGTCCTCTCTGCCGTGCAGCTGAGCCACAATACCTGCCCAGCTGCTGCCCTGCCGCATCCTGCAGGTTGGGGAGTCTCCCTTGTTAAATGGCAACAATGATGAACTCCTTATTCCCACTCCTGGTGCTTCTCTCTTCTCCCCCATGTAGGTATTGGGGAGGGCTCAGGGGAAACCGGGAGTCTGGGACTTCCTCCAAGGTACTTATTCATCGTCTGCACTGTGTGCTCCTTAGGTGTCCTCTCTGCCGTGCAGCTGGTCCAATCTGGCCCAGGAGTGGTGAAGCCTGGAGAGACACTTACCCTGACCTGTGGTGTCTCTGGTGCCTCTGTTACTGACAGCAACAACTATGCCTGGAACTGGATCAGGCAGCCTCCTGGGAAGGGGCTAGAGTGGATAGTAAACATCTATTCAAAAAGTGGGGACATGTACTACAGCCCAGCTCTGAAGAGCCGAACCACCATCTCCAGAGACACCGCCAAGAATTCGTTCTCCCTGCAGCTGCGCTCCCTAACAGCCACGGACACCGCCATGTATTACTGTGCCAGAGACACACTGACACAGAGCAGGGCAGAGCCTGCACAAAAAGGGGAACCAGTTCTGATCAGATATGCAAGCCTCCTGCCCTGCACTGACTCCCTGTGGAGCAGAAACCAAAGACAGAAGCTGAGCCCAGCCCAGGCCCCAACCCCCAGGGTCCTGCTCGTCCCCCCAGCGCTGCCCATCTCCAATTCCAACCCTGGGGAGAGTTTCCTGAGCTCAGGCCTTGTCATGTCAACCCACCTAGGAAAGGACTTGGAGGGAAGAGTCTCCAGACCAATGCCAGGAGACTTCAGACATCAATCTCAGGGCACTGCATACCCACAGAGACTGTAGACCCCACGACCTACAACCAGAACAGCCCCTACACACCCCCAGCCCCTATGGGCACTGCACTGAGAGCCACAGCACAAGCCACTAGCTAAGACATACCTCAGTGGTTGGCAGATCTACCCAGTCCACGTCCGCTCTGTGGGGACCCTATGACATCCACTACAACTCCGATGTCCTCCTGTGTCCAGCACAGACCATGCCCCTCACCCCTGCCCCAGTAGACAGAGCCCAGCTGGGAAGTAGCCCCAGCACCCCCTAGTGACTGACCACAAGTCAGAGAGGAATACCCCTGTCCGCATCCCCTGGATCTCACCCACCCTCTCACGCCGCACCAGGAACAAGTGACAGCAGCACTCACAGCCTGTTCTTAGAGAGGGTCAGACCCGAGTGAAACATCCCTAACTCCCACTAATGGCTTTCAAACAACGTCCAAACCTTGTCCAGCTCCACAGAAGAAGAAAATTCCCCTACTGCCTGAGCAAGATATGCAAAATCTGTCAGTACATCTTCACTGCCCAAAACCAGACTCCTGCAGCCACCTTCAGAGCTGCACGCTGCAGGCCGTGCTGGAACGCTGATCAATAGATGCTGCTCATACAAAGGCTTTGCTAAAGCACCGGTTAGAGGAGGTCTGACCAGCAAACCCAGCAAATGCATGAACTTCTTATGCAAGCAAAACTTGGCACATGGTCCAGATTGGCATTCAAAAGATAGAAGGCTGTACAAGGTATAGGATAGTCCACTGCCTGCATGATAAGACAAGAATACACCCCTGGGAGTGAATACATCAGGGGTATAGCACCCAGCATCAGGGTCTGGGAACCAACCAGCTGCCCAAGCCCATGGTAGGATATCATAGTTTCATAATTAGAGACTGCAAGGGACCTTACAGATCACTGAATCCAGCTGCCCTGCACTTGGGAAGGAATGACCGCTGGATCTTTGGCCAAGGCCTGGCCAAGCCTGTGCTGCCCTACTCCAAGGGTGACTGCCAGCCTGGCCCTGCACTATGAACCCTGCTGACCCAGGGGACAGGGCTGAGAGCCCCCCAAAGCCACCCGGCTCTGGGATTCCACAAGAAATCACCCATGGCCCTGTTTGCAGGGCACCAGCAGGTCACAGGGCTCGGTGGCCATGTGAGAGCCTGCAGACAGCTGCACACAAACCACCAAGCAGGTGGTGGAGCTTCACCTGCTTGCCCTGAAAGTAGGTGCTTTGTTGGGAGTCTCTGTTGCAAGCGCGATTTTAAAATCCTCCTGCCATCCTAGTTTACAATCGATGCTGTGTAGCAACCTGCCCTGCATCGTCCCCTCACCCAGACCAGGACCACGACTTATGTGTATATGGAGTGATTGCAGGCAGTTCCCCCAAATCCCACCCTGATTCAGCTTCCTGCCCCTGGAAGCCGTTCTGCTGGAGGCCACATCTCCTGATGCCAGAATCCAGAGCTATCCCATTTTGGCTGCTGCTCCACGGGAGTAATGACAGGCTCTGGGATCCCCAGGGGCAGCCAGTCCCTGAGCCACAGACACTGGTAGCTCTGAAAGCCCTTTCACGCTCTCCCCTCCTTGTAGGTGCATGTGTCCATGTGACCAGCTCAGCCAGGTGGGGTCCAGTGCAGGAGTCCAGAAGCCTGCAGAGACCCTCAGTCTGACCTGCACTATGCCTGAAGTCTCCCAGTAGTTGTCCTGTGACCTGGGTTCACAGGCACCATGGAAAGGGCTGGAGTTGAGTGGATGCATCTCGGGAGAGGAGAGCATTGAACATAGCAAAGCCCTCACAAACCATGGCACAAGCAGCAGTGACGCCTCCAGGGCCGAGTGCACCTGCCAATCAGCAGCCTGCAGCCCAATGGCATGGCCGGTGTCACTGTGCCACATGCACGGGGATGGGAAACTTGTTAGAGCTGCACAAGGACCAGCCGTCCTCCAGGAGCAACAGAGGCAGCATCTGCCAGCAGAGCCCAGTGATCCACTTGCTGCATCCAGCTCCCACAGCTCTTAGCAACTGGTAGCTAAAAATCCAGCTAAATGTGATCTGCCATGGGTCAGAGTGCCCAGGGCTGCAGCAGGACCCAGAAGTCCCGGCCCTACCTCCATTCCACCCCAGTACCATGTCTGTCCAGAGGAGACCAGCAGCCGGGGGCCCCTCAGCTGACCCGCTCCTCCGCTGGCCTCTTACTAGGGATCCCCTGCCCTGGGCACCAGCTCCGGGGGAGTCTCAGACACTCTGCCCCCAAGAAGAGCTACAGCTGGTGCAGCAGGGCGAAAACTCCCAGTCCCACATACCCCATCACGGCCTGGCCTGGGGCTGGGGACACTAGGTGTGTGGAAATGAACACACCAAGCCCAGCCAGATTTTCCATTGCACTTCAGCTCCCAGACAGACCCAGGAGAGCGGCAATGAACTTCCATCTCCCTGACAGCCCAACCCAGAATCACGTGTCCTGGGAGCTTCTCCCTGCAGGGAAGAGCACATCCTTGCTCCTGGCCAAGGAGTCTCCAGCCTGAGCCCATCTCCTGTGCTGTGCACACCCCTTCCTGGCCAGGAAGGACAAGTGCTGGGCTCCTGTCTGTCATGGTACAAAGGGGAGCCTCGTCCCTCAGCAGACACCACAGTGCACGGAGGGCTCCCAGTCTGGGACATCATACCAACAGCAGGAACCCACATGCAAATCACTTCCTGGGGGCTCCTAATGAAATACAGCCCCTTGGCCCCAAAACCTCAGTCCTTGCCTTGCCCATTCCTGCTTGCTGGGAACTTGTGTCCTTAGGAAAAGCAGGATGAAGGCTCCACTGCTCTTCCTTGTCCTGGTCTCCTCTCTCCCCTGCGAGTGTCCCTGGGGCAGCAGGGACAAAAAGTAACAGAATAAGGGGTTGATTAAGTGGTTCTCTCTTCACCTTGTTATATTTTTTCAGGTGTCCTTGCTCAGGTGCAGCTGGTGGAGTCTGGCACACGGGTGGTGAAGCCTGAAGAGACCCTCACTCTGACCTGTGCTGTGTTTGGTTACACCATCACCGTACTTTGTCATGCACCTGGCACTGCTGAGGAAGAGGAGAGCATGAGTCCAACCAGCTATGACTCCATGACCAGCCACAGGTTATTCCTAGCACCTGAGGACAGCTGCATCTTCTACCTGCAATGAGCATCCAGAGCCTGAGGACGTGCCTTGTATCACTGTCCTGGAGACACTATTCCCTAAGGAACCCACCTGCCTGGGAGAGCAGCAGAGGCAACAGCTGCCGGAAAAGCTGTATCTTTGTGGGGCTAGACACACACGGCATTCAGGTGGGACTGGAAGCCAGGAGCCAGAGAATCCCTTCCAGTGCCCTTGTTTCATTTTGAAACTGCTTTGAAGCCTTTTGTTTCATTTATATTTTGCTCTTCTGAGTGTGATACAGCTTCAGAATGAAAAACCATTTGAAATTTCACACAGCCTGTGGCGGGCCAGTAGGGAGAGCTCCTGCATTGAGCCTCCCACCTCACTGCGCCCGTCCACCTGCCCGACTCCGCGTGTCTCCCCGGGGGCGCCTAGGACCTGGCAGACCCTCTTTCGAGCCCCAGCACAGAGTCTGGGGATAACGTGCTGCCACCACCCCGAGAGGGGACCTTCTAGGTTCTGTGTCCTCGGGGAAACACAGGCCTAATAGTCCTACGGGTACTCGACCCAAAACAAACACTTGGAGCTCCTCCCCAAGTCGGGCGCCAAAAAGGATAGTCTCCCTTAGTCCGCAGACCTAAGGGGCCTCCTAGGCATAATTAAACCCACCCCTCAATAAGT
>NW_005843916.1:22553-23364 GCF_000455745.1 Alligator sinensis | reverse complement strand
GGCCTCTTGAGGACCAGGTGTGTATTAGAGCAGTGACCACACAGCCGTTGCTGGGCTCCATGCATGCCCTCCTGCACCCTTGGCCCCACATAGCCCCACAGGGACCAGCCCCTGCCTGATGCCCCTTCTCAAGCCCTGTGTTGTTACAGCTCCACATTCAGGTCTATACATTGTGCCCTGAATCCCCCTTCAGCCCTGGGCCAAAATCCCTGGAAAGCCCGTGTCTGGGAGCTAGCCCACATCGCCTGAGAGTGCAGATGGTGGGGAAGAGAAACAGTATCTCTGCCACCCATCTGCCAGTGCAGGGCCAGGGCAAAGGAGTCTCAGAGTGAGTGTCTTGGGACCTCTGGCACTGGAGTTGCAATGGGGTTGCCAGCTCCCTTGGGCTCCTCTGGAAACCCAGCCAGAGAGAAGAGGGACAAATTATGATCCTTAAATTCACAGGTCATCCCCATGGCAATTTGTGCTCTCCCAAATTGGGGCCTGCCTGCACTGCAGAGATCCAGTGCCTCTGTAGGGTTATGTCCTCTATGAGGAAAATCTGGAGAGGTGTGATTTTATTCAAATGACTTAGCAGGGGCTACATGCAAATGAGGCAGGGCCCCTTCCTGATAAAGGGTTGCTGCTGATACCCTCTGAAAAGCATCTTTCAGAGGAAAACCATCCAGAGTTACAGCAGCCCACGGGGGCTTTTAATTAACCTGAAATGACAGGGCTTAATCTCCTTTGGCTGTTGGTTGCTTGCTCAGGTAAGCGTTCGAGACTTGGAACAGACGCCCCATTAGGATACTTACAGTGCCCTGGTTAGGAT
>NW_005843916.1:16954-18024 GCF_000455745.1 Alligator sinensis | reverse complement strand
CGAGCCCTGCCTGCCCAAAGGGCCACCAGCACAATACCCTTAAATTAAAAAAATAACACCCCCCCCCCAAAAAAAAACAAAACAAAAAAAAACACTTCTTTCCTGCAATTGTATTAAACAGAGAATTTCCAAAGGCTTGAGGGGAAGTACCCAGGCTCTTCTCTCCCACTCCAGTTTTTCCTGCACAGTGGGAGGGTTCCTAACTCCCTTTGGCTCCCATAGAAATCATCTTCATGCCCACCAGAGAAGAGAGTTTTGTCAACCTCCTCAAATGCTCTTAGGCCCTAACATCCTCAGCAGGCACTCAGGATCTTCCTTCCTGCTTTTGTATTTCATCAGACATTTCAAAGGCCCTCAGGGATGCTTGACACATCAATCCCGAAGGTTGTTATAGAATTGGGGCGTCCAAACTCTTTGGCATCTTGGAAGCTCATGTTTTTACTGAGCTGAATTGACACTCTCAGGTGAAAACCTCTGCAGGGACCATTCCCATGGTGAAGCCTGGATGGGGACAGACCCCTGCACAGACAGCTCTGAAGCTCCTTCCAGCCTGGTGCCTCCCCAGGCTCCAGCCCCTTTTGATGCACCAGGCCCGGGACACCTGCAAGGCAGAGATCACTACAGGCCAACACAGCCCCACCCTCACACCCAGGCGGCAATGCGGGAAAAGCCCACAGCTGTCACCAGGTAGAGCAGCAGGAGCAGGAGGCAGGGGGATGTCATGAGGGCCTGGACCCTGCTCTCTGCTCAGCACCAGCCAAGCCTGGCACCTGAGAGCAGCTGCACATGGCCCCTCCCAGGGTCCAGATGCAGCAGGAGGGGCTCTTACATCTCCAGCACCCCCATATGGTCCTGGAGGCATTAGGGAGAAGCACAGCTGGCACTGCCCTAAGATGGGCCCCTCAGGCCTGCATCCTCTGGCCAAACCCCAAGTACACATGGTCCTTCTCTGGCTCTCAGCACCACTGTGAGTGACTGCACCCAGGAAGCCCAGTCCTGACTCTCTGCAACCCATGGCAGGGACTGGGCAGCCTCCCCCTGGCCTCAGACACCTCCACACCAGGAGGCAC
>NW_005843916.1:11431-16577 GCF_000455745.1 Alligator sinensis | reverse complement strand
CTGGCAGCAGCTCTGGTAGTTATTTCAACCTTTCGCAGGCAGGTAGACAGAGGGGAGCATTGCACAGATGCTGCCCTGATAATAATTACCTTTGTATCCTACCTTGTTTCTCAGGTGCCTGGTTCCAGTTGCGGATGGGGTAGTCTGCATGGGACATGAGGAAGCTTCAAGAGTCTCTGAATGTCTCCTGCAAATCCTTTGAGTTTACTTTCATGGACTGCTACGTGGTCTGGTTCCAGCAGGCTCCTGGGAAGGGGCTGAGCTGGGTGGCTGAGATAAAGAATACTGGATCCAGCTAGTGGCACTCCTTGCTTGTGAAAGGGTGATTTACCATCTCCTAGAACAACTCCCAGAGCCTGCTGCACCTGCAGATGAGCAACCAGAAACTCAAGGACCCCAGCAATGCGTGCAATGGATTTCCTAACGTGGCTAAATCCTTATCTCCAAGCAACGGCTAGCCTCTATGAATACAATGATGGTGCAGACTTTGCTGGAGCCCCTGCACACCCTCTTGCACCCCCATCCCCTCCCTCTCCCCGCCCCCCCACCCTGTCCAGGGCCCAGCTCCTGCTGCTTCCACTCCAGAAACTTTGTTTTACAAGCCCACACTCAGGTCTCTCCAGGATAGAGCAATTCCCACTTCCAGCATGGACTACAGCCCTTCAGATAGCCCTCAGCTCACTTCCAGGGCTCACATTCTCCAAGGGGACTCAACTCTACCACATGATGTCTGTGACCAGGGAGTCCCTTCCCCACTCCAGACCGGACTCCAAGGGGGTGCAAACATATTGACTCTGCTAAGCTAGAGAGATTTACCACAAGTAAGAGCTCAACTCATGCAGGCTTATATCTACCTGCCCCATGCCTTGTCCAGGGAAGGGTAGCCCAAACTGAAATGAGGGAGCTCTCCACACTCTGCACTGGTGTTAATGGCTGAATATGACCCACAAACTACCCTGAGGCCCTGGGGATTGTCCTGTCCCTGTGTGACATAAGCACCAAGAGAAAGCCCAGGCACAGCCCTGCTCCTGTGTTAACAGAAGGTCACCTGTCAGACCTCTCCCAGTTGGCAGAGCCATGGGACCTTCCCCCTGGGCATGGATAGCAGTTCGGCTGGACCATGGGTTTTCTCCCATAAGGGCCCAAGGAGGAAGTGCTGAGCATCTTCTGGCAGTGGCAGCAGCTGCTGTGTGCTTCTCAGGCATTCCCAGCCCGAGACGGTGGGTGCTGAGGACACAGGAAGAGATACCAAGTCCTTCCCTGGAAACACATGGGGAAAGCCCTGCCCCAGGGAGCTGTGACGGTCACAGGGGCTCAGTGAGATGAGTGCCCACAGCCTAGGTGTGGCCCTGGGCATCAGCTGCTGACATCCCTTATACCTCTTGACTGTGGGCCATGCTTCATCCACCCCAGTCTGGAGAGAGGGTATCATGCTGCACACACCCCAGGCCATGGCCAGTCACCACCTGCACCTGCCCTGTTGTGTACCCAGACAATCTTCTCCCCCTACAGATGCTCATGGGCAAAACTGGACCTTTAGTGTGGAGTGCAGTATGCCTGGGATTGGTCCCCAGGCCACAGGTCAGAGGTGTGGGGGGTCACTCAGGTTTAACCACTGGCAGCCCTGGGTCTGCTGTGGGCTGTGTAGCCCCAATTTCTGTCACTGCCCCAGTGTAGACATATCAGCTCATTAGCGGGAGAGGCTCATGCCCCTTATTGCAAGGAGGATATGCAAAGGGCAGTGCCAGGTCCTTGCTCAAATCTGTCTGCCCAGGCTGAAGTTGGAGAGAATCCACTGCCCCTGCTCTGTGCAGTGCTCAGCCAGTGCCCCGAGATCTCTGTCCTCCAGCTCCAGTGAAGATGGGTCCCTGGATCAACCTTGTACTCATGCAGTAGCTCGACAAGGTATTTTCTACCTGTAGCAACATGAGGTGACCTGAACCTGGTGGCCTTTACAGGTTAGTTTCACATCAGCATTGTCACTTGAGGGGAGATTCACCATCTCCAGCAATAACTCTGAGAACCTGTTGCACCCGGCATTACTGTGCAAGGGACTCAGGGCATTTGTGCGTGGCACAGGGGTTTAACTCTCTCTAAATTGAAAAGGTGGCTTTTTAAAAACACCGCTTCAATTTAGGGCAAAGTAAACCCCTGTGTCATGCACACCCATGTTGGAGCCCGATCCTTAGCTGCCTCTCCAGTGGCAGGGAATCACAGGGGAAATGGGGTCCCAGAGCACAAGTCCTCCTCTGACAATCCCAGCATCAGGGCCCTGCCAGGCAAAGGTGATCAGGAATGCAGTCCAGCTCGGAGCCCAAACTGCATAGTTTTTCTAACTAACACCTCACCCAATAACCCCAGGTATCTTACCATTTCCTGGACAACCTCAGCTGCATCACTGATCCCTCCCTGCTGCATGAAAGAATTGTTTTTTGGTTTTTTTTTCCTCTTTAAAAAAAAAAGCTTTTTCAAGGTTAAATCAGTTCCAGAGTAAGTAACCGCCTCCTCCCCCCGCCTTGTCCCTCTCTGTCAGCAGCTGCACTGGGTCAAAAACTGCACTGGGAACTGGGACAGTTGCCTCCCAGAACCAGGCTTGCCAGGGGCTTCAGCCCACAGCCCTGCTGCAGCCAGCAGTGGGCCTGCAGCCTGGCACCATCACCCCTCCCACTTGGGTCCTGGAGGGACTCTGTCCCACACTGAGTGTGTGCTGTACCTGCTGATCACCATGTCCCTCGTCTCTCCCCTAGGCGGTTCTGACCCAGTCGGGGGCAGGTGTGAGGAAGCATAAAGAGTCCCACACATTGCAAAGTGCCACCACTGGGTTCACATTCAGTATCTACTGGATGAACGGAGTCCAACAGGCACCTGGAAAGGAGCTGGAGTGGTTGTTTGCCTCCAGCAAAAACCTCTCCCTGAAGTAGCAAGGGATGGACTCTAGTGCTGAGAAGGTCCTGAGCTGCAGGCTGCAGGGGATGAAATGCTGGGAGAGGCACAGTCAGGAGCAAGGAAGGGAAGAGCCCCTCGGCCTCTTAATTCAGGGGCTTACTCTGCTCTGGGATGCATCTGTTGGACTGGGTAATGGGGACAAGGTATCACTTTGAAATAAGGGCTTGTAAGCCCTTAACACCCAGGCACAAGGGCAGACAGCCAAGGGGGCTCACTCTTAATGCTTCTCTGATCACTCCCACCCCTCAGTCCCTCTCTCTACATTTGCTCTCTCACTCCAACCAATAAAGAAACTTTCCTCACAGGCCTTCACTCCACCGTCTTCTCCTCTGTAAAATCAGGTAAAGGAACATCCTGACCCAGCAAAAGGACCTAAAGTCCCATGGTCCTGCTAACTGAAGAGGTTGGGCATAGGAGTTGCAGATACGCTATGCTGTATTTATGCTGATACAGTTAAGCTAAGGCCCCACAAAAGGATCTTGGGCTTCACTGACCACTGATGACCTGATAAAAGAGTTGGTGAGCAGTAATGCTGATCCAAAGAAGCAGCAGCTGAACAACGTGAGGAGTAAAAAAGTCAGAAATCACTTGTGAAGCGGAGAGAACCAGAGGTGAGCTGCACCCAGCAGGGTCAGGTGAAAATACCCCGTTCAGTAGGGAGCAACCTGTAAAAGCCCAAGCTCAGGAGGGAATGAGCTCTCCATGCCAGAACATGGCAGGGGGGAGCGGTATTGGGCAGGGGAAGAGCTGGAGGTGACTGCAGGTGGCAGAGACAAGTAGAAAGGGACATCTCAACAGAGAGAGAAATAAGAATTGGAACAGGGCGGGGGCATCTCTGCTACCAGTCCTGCATCGCTTACCATTGTCTGGGCAGTTGGGCTGATTCAGGCCGATTGCTATACAGAGCTGGTAGTTCACTGTCCTAAGAGGTGAGAAATCTCTCTGAGCTTTCACCACAGGATATGAGTTTGAGTTGTTCTTTCTGCATTGCACCTGAGCTCCCAGAGGCTGATTGCAGGTGATGGCCACTGAGAGCACACAGACCCCAGCAGCCTGAACACCAAGCACAAGAGCAGACCCGGGGCCAGCTGGGAACACTCCCACAGCTACTGCCCAGGTCTCAGATCAACAGCCTTGACCCCTAGAGCCCTACCTGCCCCTCCAGCATTACCTAGACCCAACTCTGGGGAGGGCTCCCTGAGATCAGGATCCATCACACCAACCCTCCTGGGAAAGGACTAGGAGGGGAGAGTCCCCTAGAGACTAGAGACATGCTGCCCTTCCCACAACTAAGCCAGGCAGGGCTCATTTCTGGGGGTAGAGCAAACCTCATTGCCCTGGGAGCAGAACAAACCTCAGTTGCCAGAGGGGAACATGCAGAGAGGACCCCCAGCCTCAGGCCCAGGGATGTCTGGCTCCCAGGGGAGGTTTCACAATTCAGCTGTGAGCCTCCAGCCTGAAACCAGAGCAAGGATTAGAAATGCTTGTCCCCTCAGCTTCCTCACCCAGCTGCATGGACGAAGCCTGCCAGCAGCTGCCTACAGCCTCCCTCCAAGCTGCAGCTGGGGCTGATGGGGCTGAGTGCATCTGCTGCAGGTGATTAGGGCCCTGGTTAACCCTTCCTGGACTGCTGCCCTCTGGGCTGCCCCTTCTCTCCCAAGCCTGGCCTGAACAGGCAGGTTTCTCCTTACAAGCCTGTCTCCTTTAACTCCATCTCCCCAAAGTGCCCCCTCTCCCCACCTCTCAGCCATGCGCTGCCTTTCAGTTCTCCGCACCTGGCACAGCAATGCCCAAGGAGGCCATCAGCACCAGCACCAGACCCTTTCCCTGCTGTGAGCATACCCAGGCCCCAAACATAGGAAGAAGCGACATGGTCACTGTGTGTGCCCTGGGCTGGGGGATTTCCATGGCATGAGTCTAGCTGAACCCCCAAGGGAGCAGGAGGGCAGAGACATGGAGTGAGAGGCTCTGCCCACATGTAGGGGCACTTGCCTTCACACACATGCACATTCCCCATCCCAGACAGCAGGGGCAAGGTCTCTGCTCCCCCTCTTCTGTCTGCAAAGCCCCTGCCCCCCGCAGGGCAGATCAGCCCCTCATCTTCTCCTGCTACCTGTCCTGTCCCCTGGGCCCTAACGCAGAGCTGGCCACAGACCCCGACTACCCTCAGGCTGCCACACTCCTCCCCCGCGCCCTGTGC
>NW_005843916.1:0-11340 GCF_000455745.1 Alligator sinensis | reverse complement strand
TTCGGGCCCACCCCGGGGGCTGCATCCTGGGCTGGCCAGCTCCTCCCCATCCATAGTTTCATAGTTGTTAGGGGCCGGAAGGGACCTTACAGATCAATGGATCCCCTGCACTTGGGCAGGAAACACTCCTGGGATAAGATGACCCCAGCAAGATGGGTGTCAAGACACTTTTTGAAGATCGCCAGGGTGGGTGACTGTACCACTCTAGGGGAGCCTGTTCCAGACCTGTAAATAAGTTGTTTTTCTTATGTCTAGCCTGAAATGATCCTCAATCAATTTGTGCCTGTTATTTCTTGTCCTCCACTAAGGGGCCTTGGTGAACAGATGCTCCCCCAGGCCCTGATGTACACCTTTGATATACGTATAGGCTGCCACCAAGCCCCCCTGTGACTTACCTCTTCTCAAGGCTGAACAGTCCCAAGACTTTTCAGTTTCTGCTCATATGACTTGGTCTCTAGGCCTCTAATCACGTGTGTGGACCTCCTTTGGACTCTCTTAAACTTTACCACATCTTTCCTGAAGTGTGGCACTCAGAAATAGATGCTTTGGACTCTCTTAAGCTTCACCACATCTTTGCTGTGGTGAAGCTTAAGAGCTTCACCACAGCAAAGATGTGGTGAAGCTCTTAAGGAGGGAGGATGACATCCTTAGCCTTGCACAAGATGCCTCAGTAGATGCACATCGGTGTTGAATTAGCTCTGCCAGCTACAGCATCACATTGGTGGTTCATGTTCATTTTGTTATCTATCACGGCACCCAGGTCTCATTCAGATGTGGTGGTAGCAAGCATAGGGCTGCTGAGCCTGTACGTGTGAGGTGGATTATTTCTCCCCAGATTGTATTAAAGTCAATCCAGCTGGCATCTCCCCATTTCCTCCCCTGGTGCTTCAGCTCCATTCTCACTGCCTGGTCCAAGGAGATGCTGAGCCCCTTCATGCTGCCCTGTGAGCCCAGGGCAGAGGAGGAGCTGAGGCTCCAGGCAGGAGGGGTCACAGCAAAAACAGCCCCATGGGTCAGGGGCATCCACGGATCTGCCACCACTCAGGCTGACACAGCCCAGGGGCACCAGGCTGCAGGAGGGCCTAGGCTTGTGGGTGCCCAGGGCACGATCCTCCTGGGGAAGGTCCTTGCAGCGGCCAAGGGAGATGAAACTAGCTCCTCTGCCTGACCCAAGGAGAGTCTCAGAGGCCCATGGGAGGGTGGTCCCTGTAATGCTTGTGTCCCTCTGTCTCTCCCCTTCACCTCTGCCTATGACACATCTGTCCCCAAGACTATCCCTGAGCTCAGAAGCAGTAGTGGGAGGGTCTGAGATAAGGCAGGTGGCAAGGGGCCCAGGAACTGAGGCCCCAGGGCCAAGCGTCTCGTTCCCCAGGCCCTAGAGACACCAGGAGCATGGTACAAGAACAGGGCTCAGCATGGCCTGCTGGCAACAGGGATGTGGGTTTGTTTTGCAGCAGTCAGTTGGCATCTGGGCACTAGCACCAGCAACAGGAGTAGGGAAACCACAGGCACAGGCATACACAAGCACACGCACACACCCCTTCCCATCCGTCTTGCCCTCCCAGGGCAATCCCTGGTGCACTTCCTCTATGCAAATTCCAGCTCAGCTCCCTACTCAAGAAGACACCCTCGAGCTCTTTGGGGCACTGCCCCCAGAGCTGAGATTTCCTTCTGGACTCTGACCTTTGCTACTGCAGCACCATGACCACCCTGCTCTTCCCCCTGCTCCTCCTGGCCTGGTCCCATGTGAGTACCTGGACAGGCTCCAGGAGGGGCTGGAAACCCAGCAGAAAGTTTGGATTGATCCTGACTGATCTTTACTTTTTCCAGGTGTCCAGTCCCAGCTTCAGCTCCAGGAGTCTGGCCCAGGGGTGGTGAAGCCTGGGGAGACCCTCAGCCTGACCTGCACCGTCACTGGTGGCTCTGTCACTAGCAGTGACTGGTGGAACTGGCTCCGGCAGGTTCCAGGCAAGGACCTGGAGTGGATGGGAGCATGGACTGGTAGCACAAGCTACAACCCAGTTTTTCGGAGCAGAATCACCATCTCTGTGGACTCCTCCAGCACCAGGTACTACTTGCAGCTCAGCTCTGTGACAGCTGCAGACACCGCCACATATTACTGTGCAGGGACACAGTGACACAGAGCAGGCTAGGGGCTGCACAAAAAGGGCAAGTGGGTTCTTAACAAGCAGCAGTGGCAATTGCTCTTGTGACAGAGAGGCAGACACAAAACACAAGAACAAGAGCAAGACTGGACAACAGGTCCCTGGGAGCTCAACCCAATGGCTGACACAGGCTCAGAGGTCTCCAGGCCCCAGCCCCTGCAGTCGGACAAGGGGATACCCTCTTGTTCTGAGCACTCCCAGCCTGGCAGCCCGAACATCCACTGCCGAACATCTCTCTGCCTCTCTGACAAAGACCTATGGGTTCCCTTTCAGCAGCTCCAGCATGGACTGGTTCCACAAGGCTCCCAAGACTGGGGTTGCTGTGGGTGTCTGGTATTAGCGGGGATGGACCCCACCAATGGTAGTGCCAGGCTGGTCGGGGAACATTCACCATCTCCAGGAACAACACCCAGAACCTGCTGCACCTGCAGATGAACAGCCTGAGCCCTGAGGACACGGCCTAGAGTTACTGTGCCAGACACAGTGACCCCAGCCCTATTCACGGTAATCAAGAAACCCCCCCTCCCATATGCCATGTGGGGGCAGGAGCAGCACAGGCTTGCACAAAGGCTGGAGAAGGGGCTGCAGGGTGGGGGCAAGGCAGCAGGTCTAACCCTGGGAGGTCTGGCACTGGGGCACAGATCTGCCTGGGGCTCACATCACCAACATCCCACAAAACCCTGCTCACTCCCACTTTAGTGTGTGGAGCAGAGCTGGGCTCTACCATGGGATGGATGGTTTCAATCACCTCCTCCCTCTGTACTGGGAACCAGCCCAACTGCCTTTGGCCCCAGGATCCAGTACTGAGGATCATCCTATGAAACACCCAGGCTCAGGAAGAGAAGCCAAGAGCCCCCACCCACCTCCAAAGCCCCTGCCACATCTCTGGGCTCCTCCAGCTCGGACTCTCCCACCCATTGGAGGTGCCCAGGGTGTGCAAGCTACAAACCGCAGCCAGGGGGAAATAAACAGCATGATGCGCCTCAGACTTGCCTTCCTGCCAGGACAGGAAAGGACCAGATGTGTCATGTTAACAAGAAGGGGCAAAAATGCAGAGGAAAAATGACAAGACAGCTCAGTCAAGAAAAAGACCAAGGGCTTCCTTCTCCCACATCATCCAGAAAACCCACAGTCTACAGACACTAACCCAGGAGCCCTGGTGCCCTGAATGTGACACACACACCTCTGAGACCTGCACAGTGAAACCTCAACTCCAACCGAATAGAGTCTGGAACAAGGAGGCAGCAAGCAGGGTCCCCGCGTCTTTGATTACAAGCCACCCAAACTGAGCCCCTTCTACTGCCCCTTTGGATTCATCCCTTAGACCCTCGCAGGGCCTGGCTAAAGGCAACAGAGTCTACTGCATCCCGGGAATGCAAAGATTTTTTGCACGGGCACACGAGAAATGTGCACTTATTGGAGACCCTTCCCTTGAGGAGGTCTGGAGGGCAGGAGGGGCTTCCAAAGACCGTACCCCAGTCCCGAAATAGAGACAAGGGCAGAAATGGCCCAAATGCCTTGAGAAGACCCATTCCCCATGCACATATCCACTGAGGTCCCCCCCCCCCTCAACCCTGAGCATTACTGGGGCTCACGGTGCTGTCCATAGGGCTGACCCTGGGCAGGGAATGAGCCTTAGAGGGGAGTAGTTGTGTGTCCCTGGTGCAGAGGGTGCTCCTTGTCCAGCAGCTCCCTGGGATGATCTTCCTGCCTGTACTCAGGCTGCACCTGGAGGGACATGGCATAGCCCCGGGGTTTTGCTCAGGGACCAATAACCCACTGAGCAATTTCCTTCTGTCATCAGGAGAGGGAGACACGGCCCCAGCTGGTTTTCATTGCAGCAGTCGTGGAAGATGGTGTTGCCTGTGATCTGGTGGGTGTCAGGCTATGGAATGAGGCTGTCTCTCTTAATACAGTTTCTAAGCAGGGCTTTTTGTTCTTTTGGTCTCCCTAGGAGCCCAGATAAAAACCCAATCCTCCCTGGCGATGTCTAGAGGGGATGGGAAAAAGCCCTGAGACTTTGCCCAACCCTTCTGCAAGAACTCTGGGTTCTTCCTCTGCTCCCAAGTCACTGTCACCCCAGGGACACCAAATACATACTTCTCTGGGCCTGAATTTGCCCCATCACTTCTGGCCACTCCTTGACCAGCTCCCCCTTCCTGCACTACAAGCCATTCAATGCCGCTGTTCTCAGGTCTCAGCCCCTGCACGACCACCTCCATAACAAGGCACTCAAGTTGAGGGATGCTTCCTTCTCCTTCACCTCGGGGACACACACTGCTGGCAGACAAGGGATGGGGCTAGTCATCCTAACGGGCTGGATATGTTCAGAGGAGCCACATGCTTCCCCCTCAGGGAAAACCCACCCAGGAGTCAGGGGATGGGGAACAGGCCCTGAATAGGCCTGGTATAAGCAGACACAGCTGCATATGGGGCAACAGCTCCCTCCTAAACTCTGCCCCAGAAGAGGCAGCCACAGCTCTGGTGTCCCTACAGGGCCCAGCCCACCCCTGAGTCCTTTCCTCACCAGCCCATGACAAGGCCCTTCTGGCTCTGCTTGCTCTGGGCTGCAGACACCCTGCTTCTGTCCAGGGATTTACTGTTGTCAGGAGAATGCATTTTTTTTTTCTGATTAATCTTTGCTGATTTTCTTCCTACTTGCTGTCTAGGGTTCCTCTCCCAAATGCATCTGGTGTTGTGTAGTGAGGACGTGAGGAAGCTTGGAGACTTTCTGCATGTCTCCTGCCAACACCCTCAGGTCAGGGGCTGGCGTGGGTTGCCTGTATTATCACTTCCTCCAGTCCCATACACTGCACGACGTGAGGAAGCTTGGAGACTTTCTGCATGTCTCCTGCCAACACCCCAGGGCAGGGGCTGGCGTGGGTTGCCTGTATTATCATTTCCTCCAGTACGCTGTACTGAGAGTGTTAAAGGGCTGTTCACCACCACCAAAGATGACTCCAGAAGCCTGCTGCATCCGCACATGATTGGTATGAAACCTGAGAACACCAGTATTACTGTCCTAGGGACACAGAGAACCAAAACCCACTGTGATGCAGGGCAGGGAGTGATGGCAACCACAACTCTAGCATGTGGCAGTGGCAAAAATTGATCCAGCAAAGTTTTGGATCTGGAACTGCTGCCACCTCCATCGCCACTTCCTCCTGTCTGGATACAGCCGGAGGCACAAGGTGCATTTGACACTCCCAGTCTAGGTGAAAAGACACTAAGGCCCCTGGTTTCCTTCCTGCTATGCACCCCCATGTGAACTTGGGAAAATTCACATTATGACTTGCCATCCCCATCTCATTCTGAACAGACATCACCATGCAGGAGACCTGCTCTTATGTGGAGCTTGGGGTCAAGGAAATCTTTACGGCTCTGGGGGCAGAGAAGCAAACTCCCTGATGAGCCATAGGCACTGCATGGGACACGACTTCCCTGAGTGAGAGATGCAAAACCCACCAGCACATCCCCACTGTCCACAACCACCCCCAACAGTGACCAATAGAGGCCGTAGAGCAGATGTCTAAGTGTGAGGATGTGGGGTCCCCAGGCTGCGGGATCTCCTTCACACTGCACAGAAACTTTCTATGAAAAATGAGAGGGGAAACTGGATGCAGACCAGTCAGCAGCAGAATGAGCTAGCACAGGAAAGAGTTAAAGGTCAAAGACCCCCAAACCCCGGCAGGACAACACTTAGCACAGACCAGCTGCTCCCTTCCTGACCTCACTGTGCTCCTACTCAAGGGAAATCCACAGCCCCCACAGCAGCCAGGGCTGAGGACAGAAATTCAGCACCCCGATGGGCATTGAACATGGCAACTGGCTTTACAGTTTATTACAACACCCCTGCTCCCTCCGCTGACCTCTGCACCGCACAGGCAGTAAGGCCCCTGTTCCCCTGGGAATGACCTCCCTCTCCCATAAGCGAGCAGCCAGGGCTGAGGACAGAAACCCAGCACCCCGATGGGCATTGAACATGGCAACTGGCTTTACAGTTCATTGCAACACCATAAGCGTTGATTCTTGTCTTCAAGCTGCTTCTCACCATCACCTCTGTCTGCTCCTACCTCACACCTAGCTTCTATTTTAACTTACTCTTTTCCTTCATATAAGTAAATACACACTGCCATTTGTCACAGCCAGACGTGACCTCACAGTGACAGTCCCAGCTTAGCCCTCTTCTCGCCTCAGTGACCTGACGTGAGAGTTTTACTGTGAGCCCACCCCGGTCTCTGAGCCTGCACAAGGCCCTACATTAAAGCCCTGACCCCACTGGCCAGGCTGTCTGGACCCTCCTGCACCCCTGCCATGCTGCTCCCCAGACCGAGCCTTCCTGCCCCATCACTCCCCTTACTGCTCTACCAGGCCCCTCCAGGACACAGTGCTCCATGCAGGGAGCATCCCCAGCCCAGGGTTGGGGGGTTGGGACAGTGGGTTTAGTAGGTCCCACATCTGCCTCTCCATATCCCCTGGTCTATTCAGGTCTAGGAGATGGCAATTTTGGCTCCATGTCCTGTTGCCAGGCACAGGGCATCATCTGCCTGGCAGCAAAGTAGGTCTGGAACCACTCCGTGACCCTCATGGCCTGAGCAGGGGCCAAGCTAGAGATCTGCTGGGGGAACTGGAGAGAAAAGGATTCCCAGGGGCTGGGGGAAGCACAAGTACAGGAGAGAAAGACAGACAGAGAGAGAGGGAGAGAGGTGGCTGCAAAGCAGAGTGGGAAACTGTGTGGAGGGAGGGCAGAGGCAGGAGGGAAGGGCCACAGGAGGCACAGCCCTCCTGGGCAGCCCTGGGCAGGGCTCTGTTGCCCAGGGCAGCACTGATGCAAAACCCAACCCCAGGCTCCCTAGTTAAATGCTTGCTCCTGCAGGGCTCTAGGGAAACTGGCAGCTCTAGGGAGAAGCTCCCTGTCTCAGCACATGATGGCATCACTATGGCTGTTTCTCTCCTCCCTCTCCTTCCTTACCCCAGGTCTGTGTCTCAGAGGGATGCTCCCTACAATCAGTCCTGACTGCTCTTCGCTCAGTGGCCAGGAAAAATGAGTTGCACTGGATTTCACTCTAGCCTTTCTATGTTTCCAGGTGTCCTGTCCCAAGTGCAGCTACTCCAGTCTGGCCCAGGGGTGGTAAAGCCTGGAGAGACCCTCACCCTGACCTGCATCATCTCTGGAGAATCCATCGCTACAAGCAGCAGATGGTGGCATTGGATCCGGCAATCTCAAGCATCAGGGCTGGAGTGGTTGGGGTATATTAACTACAACGGCGGCACCATCTACAGCTCAGCCCTAAAGAGCCGAATTTCCATCTCCAGAGACACCTCCAAGAACCAGGTCTCCCTGCAGCTGCACTCCCTGACGGCCGCAGAGACCGCCATGTATTATTTTATCAGGGACATCACACAGTGACCCAGAGCAGGGCAGGGGCTGTGCAAAAGGGGGAAGTGGAGTCTGTACAGCAAATCACGCCAGCTTCCGACTGACAGCCAAGTCCCTTCACAAAGACATCCCACTGACTCCCCTGTTTCTGTGCAACCATTGCCACCTGGGCTCCTCACCGGGAACCTTTTACCCAAATAGGCATGCTAAAACTGGGACAGACTTTCACCGTGACCTGCAGAGTCACAAGTACCTCTGCCAGGAGCAGGATCTCTGGCAGCTGCCTTAGGAAGCAGCTGTGGCAGATGGGTCTTGGTGTACAGGGACCGGCACCATGCACTACACTCCTCCTCTGCAGAGCATAATCATCTTATCCACAGACTCTTCCAGCAACCAGTTCTTGCAGCTATGCTCCCTGACACCTGCAGATACTGCCACGGATCACTGTGTTGGTAATAGTGTCACGAGGACACTGAGCAGAGCTCGGCTGGGCGCAGATGGAAGGGGATTCTGCATGAGCAGCTTTCTTTCTCGGTGGATATTGGGGCAAAGCCATGTATCATTCCCTGCTGGATCCACTGCTCCTGCGGAGGGACCACAGCTGGGGAAGGTAATTAGTCCCGTCATTAGCTCACCATAGGCTGCATCTAGTGGGGTGGGCCTGCCCCATCTCAGCCTGCAATGGGCAGGACTGGTTTATTACAGAAGAGAAAGTGCTTTGCCTCCTGCATTCCCAAGGTCCAACCCGCACTTCTGCAAATACATTCCAGTATGGGGCAGAGACTGCCAGATGGGATGAGGGCAGGTCACATTCAGGCAGGGACTCAGAGCTGGAAGCACTTTCCATGGAGTTCTTCACTGCAGGACACAGCCCCCTCCCTCCCAGTGCGAGACACCGGTCAACAGGGGGATCCTTCAACCCGTCCTTGGGGACCCCCACCCTCTCTGCTCAACCCTTCTGGAGGCCACAGACACAGCTCAGGGTAGGCACTGGGGATGCAGGCCATGCCCTGGCTATCAGGAGGCCTAGGTTACACTCAGGCAGGAATTACGCCCGACAGAGTGCTTCTCTCTGCTGAGACCACAGCAAACACAACAGGCCAGGAGGCTCCTCCTGGCTCCCACGATAGTGCTGTGCCCTCAACCCCTTTGCCTCCTTGCCTTGACACACCCACACCCTATCAGGGCACATGTACAGACCAAGGTTCCCTCTAAGGTGCACACGTGCGCAGCCTCACACAACTAAAAGTTGTGCCTCCTTTGATAAGTACCCCACGCTGGACCGAGGCAGCGCACTCATGGACCAAGGCTGCGTGCTCACAGACTGCTACTCCTTAGAGGGAGCATTGGTACAGATCTGAGCCCAACAACCAGGGTGGGGAGGAGACACCCTTCCTATAGGGACATCACCCCTGCAGGGTGCTCCCAACCTGATCCCCCCCACTCCTTACCCTCCATGGTAATCCCTGCCTGGGGGCTACTGGGTAAGTGCAGACCCTGGGTTCGTACGTCAGTACGTGCCCAGCCTCTCCCCTGGCCCCTCCTGCCTGCTGGGGACTCTCCCCCACCCCATTGACACAGGAATGCAGCCCTCCTTCATTTCTCCTCTCTTCTCTTGTCTGCCCCTACCTGCAAGTACCTTTGGAAGAACCCGGGCATTAAAAAGATTCCCTGGAGCTGTCCCCACAGGTCTGCCCTTCTCTGTGTTTCTTTTCTGGCTGTTCCTCCATGTCTGACTCTCTCATGGCATCCCTCTTCTTCCCACATGTTCTCTCAGGTGCAGCTGGTCAAGCCTGGTCCAGGAGTGGTGAACCCTGAAGAGACCCTCATCTTGACCTGCACTGTCTCTGGTTATTCCACCAGCTGCAGTTTGGACTGGGTCTGGATCCAGCAGCCTTCCCTGAAAAGGCCAGAGGAGATTGGTAGGTTATACAGCCCCGTTGGGAGCCCCAGCTCTCCAAAGCTTCACCACCATCTCCAAGGATAACGCCAGGAACCGACTGTCCCTGCAGCTCTGCCCCCTGGAAGCTGCAGATACCACAGTATCCCATTACTGTGTCATGGGCAACAGTGCCACAGAGACACCCTGACAGCCACAAGCACTGTCATGTATCATTGTGCCCAGGGAAGCCTACACAGGATTAGGGGAACCACAAGTTACAAGGGAAAAGAGAGCTCAGTGGGCTCAGACTACATGGTGTGGTGAATTCACATAATCTGTCTCTTCCATGGGGTCCCTGGATGACCGCAGCTGGTGGAGTTGGGCCCCAGGAGCCTGGAACCCTACTGATGCTCACACTCACTTACTCCATCTGGAAACCCCCAGTGACACCATCAGGGAGACCTACTGCAGGGGGAACTGGGTCCAGCCAAGCCCAAGGAAAGGTCTGGGGCAGATGAGAAATGGTAATAAGCCGAGAAACACCATCTCCAATTCCACTCCCCAGGGCTTGATCAGCTTATCCGAGACTCACTCCAGGAACCAGCTCCCCCAGTAGACGAGCTCCCTCTCCCCAGCAGACACGGCCACCTATTTCCGCACCAGAGGACACAGTGACACAGAGCAAAGAGGGGGTTGGCACAAAGGGGAAGGGGAGACTGAACAGTGCAGGGAGCCCAAAATAACCCAGAGCAGTGATATTTCTCCACCCAAAATCCCTGGCAAACCAGGAGTGAATATGAATATGCTTGGGCAGGACAAGGATGCAGGAACAAGCGAACACGCTCCCCGCTGTCTTCCCACGTCACTGGACTTGTAGGGCTTCAGCTGCATCAGACCACAATCCTGGGTTATGGTCCAGACTCCTGGTTTCCTTGTTCAGCCTCCACTACCAAACTCTCCATCTATGTCCAAGGAAATGCGGCAGGTGGGTCTGCAACCTCCTGCTAGTGCTGGGCCAGTGTTAAAGGGGAAGTGGATCTCATACAGCAGCAAAGCTCGATGCAATGGATGGCCTGTTCCTCACTCATCCTTTCTTAAATGCCTTCCTTTATACACAGCACAGAGGCATTTGAAGCCAGCAGGTCCTTGCTCTCTGCCTCTCCCGCTCCCTTTCTCAGTGCCAGCTCCGTGGTCTTCTCATGGCCTGCTGGGGTGGGAGGGTGGGGGGGGATGCAATGGGGAGACACCCCCTAACTGCAGTAGCCTTCTCTTGCCCTCTCAGTCTAGGCAGCCCCAGGAGACAATCCACAGCCCCTGGTCCTCCTAGATGCTCCAATAGCCAAAGGGGATACTGATAAAGGAGATGTGAGACAACACACATCCAACGTCAGCTGGCTTCCAACAAGGGCCTTAAATGCTCACAGCAGAACTCCCTTCCTGGGTCCTTACTTCCTGCCACCCCGCAGCCCCTCCAACCCTTCCCAGAACCACTGGTGCCTTCCCACCAGGCATTCCTTCATTTCCCCAGGCTTCTTGGCATGGCCACCTCCACTGCAGATGCTCAGGGCATATCCAGGGAGCTCTGGGTCCCAGCCACGCACAGCCCAGGAGGTCAGACCCCAGAGCACAGTGCAGCCCACTTAAAGGCACCTCTCCTGGGAACTTCTCCCTTCATGGACACGGTGCATTCCCCACCCTGCACAAAGGGGATCTCTGCAGCCCCATCTCCCGCTGTCCTGCCTTCCAGACACTCCTTCCCTCCCAGAAAACATGAGCACAGGGGCTGTGTGCACTGAGCAGACACAATCTCTATAGCACAAAGCATACAGCAGTTCTGGCCCCACAGGGGAATCCACCATGTACTCAACTGGCAAATTCTGGCACCTCCTATATGCACCCTGGGGAAGCCACAT
>NW_005843915.1:28596-30039 GCF_000455745.1 Alligator sinensis | reverse complement strand
CCCTTCCTTCTCAGTTTCCTTGTTCTTTCATAGCTCTTTCCATCATTAGGCATCCTTCCCTTTCTTGCCATGACAGTCAGGTACATGGATGCTTTACTCTTCACTATTATCATTTTCATTAATAATGATAAGAGATCCAGGGAACTCTTTCCTCCAACCAGACCTTTCCCAGGATGGTTGAGGTGATGGGGCCTGAGATTTGGATATTCCCCTGGAGTTGGAGCTGTGCAGTGCTGGAGGAACAGGCAGGCCTTGGTGGTTGGGCTGGGCTCAGCTCCTGTCATTAGTTAATCCCGAGCAAGGACAAAGTGCAATATTCGAGCCTGAGATGCTTGTTCCATATCCATTCAGACTTTGTTTCCAGTTTTTGTGCAGTCCCTGCTCTGCTCCATGTCCCCATGTCCCCAGTACAATGATATGTGGTGGTGTTATTCTGTGTTACAGAATAATGATACAGAGCAGGTGTGGGTGTGTGAGTTCTTGTCTCCCCTACACAAGCAGCCCCATTGGGGTTTGTTCAGCAGCAAGGACTATGGCTTGTTCTTGCCTGGGGACAGGTTTGAAGGAGGAAGGGTAGAGCTGTCCCTTATAGACTAATTACTTTAGAGATGCCAACATTTTCAGTAGGTACAGCTGGCTTCATTGGATGCTATGTCGGGACTGGAGGGGAAGCAGAGCTGCAGGGCCCAGAACCAGGGACTGCAGAGCATGGCTGGAGTCAGCTTTGCCCCCAATCCTTTTTTGGGGAGTGGAGCCCCGGGTCCTCACAGCCCTGGTATTCCCAGGCTGGAGTCCCCACCCTGCCTGCAGCCCCTGGGTGCATGAAGAGTCCCAGCTGGGTTGAGACTGGGTTTGTGTGTGTGTGTCCAGCAGCTGAAACACCTCCTTTATCAAAGGCTCAGCCCCTTGTACTTGGACGTGGTTGAAATGTCTGTCCAAGGGATTTGGACACCCTGATTCCATCAGAAATTGAGAGGGCACCAGGCACTTAGCTGAGGCCCAGACACTCCTTCCCCTTGCTATGTCATGGACAGGGGCTGTGGGGGTCTTATCCTAGTAGGGACCCTAGGGGATCCTGTGGGGGAGGCTTGTGCAGGAGATTCCCAAAGGGAGGGAACTAGGAGGGCAGCTCTGCCTCTGGACACTGGCTAGTATGGGAGAGCCCTTCCTCCTCTCCCAGGTGCTGGTGAGTGTGTGTGTGGGAGGTGCTGGTGCTGGGGGATGACCCCCAGGGGTGCTGCCTCCAGGGAAACTGGTATGATCTGATGGACAGTCCCTGGTGACTGGTTAGTCACATTAGATACAGGAGTGGGGACAGATAGGACCCAGGGAAACAACAGCTTCTGCCAAGCTCTGTTGGTGGACCTTTGATGTCCCCACGCTCACAGGATACTCTGTGTCTCCTGGTTCGGTGTGTGTACCAGGGTTCACCACACAATGGGC
>NW_005843915.1:25488-28516 GCF_000455745.1 Alligator sinensis | reverse complement strand
TGCATTGAGAGCTGGAATGTGTGGCAGTTTGCTCAGGTGGGTTTCTTGTGGCGAGCAGGGTGTGGGCTGGGCCCGGAGAGGCTCTGCTGGTGAAGCAGGTATGTATTTTGGGGGAGTGGAAGGAGATGGAAGAAGGGGAGAGTGGAGGCTGCTGTGTCATGGATGGACTCTGGAAATTGGAGCCCTGCTTCCAGCTGGGAATCACAACTTGGTTTTCCATGGCCAGCAGTGAGAGTGGGGCTTTGTGCAGCCGAGACCTGGGCAGCAGTGGGTGATGTGGCCAAGGCTCTTCCACTTCAACTCTCCTTCTTCCCCCGCAAAGTCCAGAGCCTGGTGCACCCACCTCTGCCCAGGATGATGCTTCTTGCAAAGTTGCTACCCACTGTGACATGCACTGAGAAGGACCTGCCTGGGATTTCCTGTGGCCTGGAGCCATGTCTGCCAAGCTGGGTCTGGGGGTGGCTTTTGTCAGGGCTCCTGGAACTGAAAAAAAGGCTTGAGGCTGGAGTTTGTTCTCCCCTGTCCCTTGCATCCCCTCCTGCCTCTGTGCAGGGCCGTGCTGTGTGAGGCGGCTGCCCCCTCCTGGCATCTTTGAAGGGAGGATCTGAGCTGGGATTTTGTATTGCCATGAATAGGGTTTGAGTCACTGTGTCTCTGGAACAGTAACACAGGGCTCATCTGCAGGTACGCCATGTTCTGGGAGTTGTCTCTGGAGACGGTGAATCGCCCCTCAACAGCTGCTGAATACCACTCAGTGGAGCCAACACTGTTCGCTCCAGCCACCCACTCCAGCCCCTTCCCAGGAGCCTGGCGGACCCAGTCCATGTAGTAGCTACTGAAGGTGAACCCAGAGGCTTTGCAGGAGAGGCGCAGAGAGTCTCCAGGTATTCTCCAGGCTTCCTCACAGCTCCTCCAGCCTCCAGCAGCTGCACCTGGGACCAGGCACCTGAAAAGCAAGGCAGCATCCAAGAGTAACTAGTATCAGGGCAGGATCAGTGCAACGCTGCCCTCCGTGTTCCTGCCATATAGGAGGATGAAATACCTTTCAGAGCTGTGACCAGGACAAGCAGCTGGAGCCCAAGTCCCATCTTCCCTGGTGCTGGGGGAAGCTCTTGGATGTTGGTGGTCATTGCCCAGATCCAAGGGGCTGTGGGTTGTCTGTGGAGCTACTGCCTGAGCAGTGGGACAGAGCAATTTATATATCACAGCCTGTCCTTGATTTGCATCTTGTCTGACTTATACCAGCCCCTGCTGCATTCCCTGCAATGAGGATCAGTTGTGCTGGGCATAGGCAGCTGCTGCTGGACCTTCCCATCCTGCATGTCTGGGCAATTCCCATACCAGGCTCTGGGGCCATACTCCCCCTTTGCTGAAAGGACCTGCCCCCACCTGACCACACCACTGTGGAGCCCCCAGGCAGGGATATGCAGGCAGAATCCCCTGGGGGGGCAAGAGCAGGGAGCTGCTGATTCCTGCCTGCACTGGGGTCATCTGTGTGAAGGAGACACTTCCCCTTATGCAGGGTAGGGAGCTAAGCAGTGAGTGGGGATTGCTGAGGGAGCCCAAACTGGGTAGAAACCAGGGGCAGAAGAAGCCCAAGTGTTTCCATCCTTATTGTCCTGGGATGAAGGAGACTCCCCAGCAGGCAGGAGGGAGCAAGGCTGGTGCTGGGCAGGGACTGAGGCTCCAGGACCAAGGGGGATCTCTGCTTCTTGTTTAAGGTGTGATTCACATGAGCTCTAACTCTGGTGGCCTTTCAAAATGACAGCAAAGCTTTAGGCATCTAGGAAATCCCAGGCCTTGTTGCATTTGCTGGGGAGCCACAAGCCTCACTTATGTCTGCAGAGAACTGAAGGTGGCTTTGGCAGGTCCTCACAAAGATCTCTTGCTGCACAGTGAGACGAGTACTCTGCTCTTCCCCCTCTCCCAACAGCCCCATGCTTCCCAAGTGGAGGCTGCTGTTAGGAAAGGTGAGAGCTTATAGTTTCCCCAGGGCAGTGGCTGCCTCTATCCTGTTCACTTCCATGGCAAAGCGAGGCAGGTGGCTCTAGAAAGTGTGAAGGTCTGTGGCCTTGGTAAGAGGGGCTGTCCTGCTTCACAGCACACGGTGGTTACTCTGAGGCTCAAAAGGGTCTTTCTCTGTGGGCACATCCTTTCTAGGAGCCTGGTCTGCGCCCCTCCCAGTGAAATGGCTGGACTTGGCTGCCAGGAGAATGGGTTGACTGGGCCATGGTCTGTGCCTTTGTCTGGGGATGCATTCACTTATCCCCACATTCACTTGCACTTGGAGAGAGCAGGGGGCTGCAGCATTACTGAGGGCAAGAGCAGAGGCACTGAGAGCTGGACCTGTGCTGGTACGTCCTCATCTTCTGGGTCTCAGTGACTCCATTAGCACTGGACTCCTAGGGCCTCACAAGCAAAACTCAGGGGCATCTGAACCCCAAGCCTCCAGGCTTTGGCCTCCAAGTAGGATGCCTACCAGAGGATTTGGGAACATCTGAAGCCCCAGATGGTAGGGCTACTTATGGCTCTGGACTGACTCACAGATTTGGAACTGATTTGGCTAATTTGGCTTGGAATATGGAAAATTAAAATATATATAAATTAGACTCCATTAGCACTGGACAGAGTTTCCTGTCCTGTTGGAGACCCTGGGAACTGTCCATGCACAGTGTGTCTCTGTGGGGACAAGTGGAGGTCTTGATCAGGTGATGGCCTGAGTCCAGGGTGCCAGGGTGAGGAGTCTTTCCCTTGTATTCCTGCAAGAAGGGCAGGCAGAGCAGGGGCACGATGGAGACCAGGGAAGGACACCTGGGTTCTCTTCTCAGTATCAGAGACTCTGACCCACTGGTCACTTTTGAGCCTTCCCTGGATTTAATCCTTGGCTGGTTCAAATTATCTAACAGGCCTGATGTCTCAGATCCAGGAAGCAGACCGCAGGGCTGGCAGCTGCTGAGACTGCTGCTCACACAGGCAGGTGGGTGCCGCAGGGTTGGTTTTTGTGCAGGCTTTCATGGCTTTTCATTCC
>NW_005843915.1:22274-24965 GCF_000455745.1 Alligator sinensis | reverse complement strand
GCCTGACCCAGCTGGGTTGATCAGCATGGACAGGCTGACACCCTTATATGCCAAGAAGACACAAGCACACAGGTGAACAGAATCCCTCTGAATCCGGCTGGGTGTCCAGCTGACACCTTCATGGGCCAGCATTCAGTTCATAAGGGCACGTCTGAGTCAAACTGGGTCAATCAGTCTGTACAAGCTGACCCCCTTACGTGTTTCAAACTCAGCACATCCCAGTCTTTGGCCTCTTGATGAGCAGACCCCACAGTATTTTTGGGCTTCACAGGGATCTTTAGCTTAGGTAAGAGAAGCGTTGCTGCAGAGCACGTGAGGAAGAAGAAGTAGAGAAGGAAAAATGTACCCAGTTACTACCAGTTTGACTATAAAAGTTATTTATTGCTAAGTATATGAAATATATAATGGTACTAATAGTAATAGACATGTAAAGGAAGAACAAACACAAACAATTACAATACTACCCTGGTTTCCCTAAGTATTTGGGGAAACTTAGCTCAAGCTTAACTAGTACAGTTCAGGTTCAGAAATTTATGCCTAGAGAGAAAAGAGAGAGAGAGTGCTGAGATCTCACCAGCCCAAGGCACTTGGGTCTCAAAGCTGACAGGTAAAGTTCCTAGCACAATCCTTGAAGGGAGACGATATGTTCTTCCAGCGTCCCAAGAACAACCGCGGGTGGTGTCAGCACACACACTGCTGCTTTTTGTACATATTTTTATACCCTCAGTTCAGCTTCTTCAAAGCATTCTCAATAGTGTAAATCATTGTCTTTTCTATTGACAAGGGGTTATCTGATATCCGCTCCAGTCCAGATCAGAGTGGGATTTTACCAAGGGGTCCCTGCAGCCCCTTCTCTTGCTCTAGGGCAAAGCCCATCCCTGCCATCACCCAGTCCAGCCCTGGAGATCCCCTGCCAGGCCTAGCCCAGCCCAGCCTCAGTCTGACTAAAACCTATTACATTAACCTGGGCAATGCCTGTGCATGGAGGAGGTTCCAGGCAGTGCTGAGCTGGGTGTTACTGGGGCAAGGGCTGCTTCATCCAGCTTGGACACCAAGGGCCTGTCTCCGTAGGTGTGGGAGGAGATGTGACAGTGCAAAGTGGCCTGAATGTGTGTGTAAAATCTTCTGCGTCACTGTCTGGTACAGTAATACGTGGCGGTGCCTGTGGTTGTCAGGGTGCACAGCTACAGGGAGAACGGGTTCCTGGATACCTGTCTGGTGAAGGTGGCCTGGCTTGGGAAGGCATAGTGACATAATCTGAGCTCCAGGTGAGCTCTAAAGTCTTGCTGTCAAATGTCTAGGTTTGCTCTCTGATCCACTCCAGACATTTCCCAGCAGGCAGTGAACTCCAGGTCCAAGCAGAGCTGCTGTCAGTGATAGGTTTACCAGAGACAGCACAGGTCAGGGTGAGGGTCTATTCAGGCTTTACTTCCCCTAGGACAGACTGGACCAGCTGGACACCAGAAAGGACCCGTGGACTGGGAGGAGAACCGTGGAATTATTGTTTGAACCTTCTTGCAAGGGGATGCTGGAGGGAGGGGACCTCTTTTCCATTGGTTTCTGTGTTGGCAGAATCACACCATGTGCTTCCTGGTCCCCCACCTCCCAGGCACTCACCCAAAAGGCAGGAAATAAGACCAAGGGAGGGAAGGATGGAGCCATGGTGCTCTGGGCTCACAGGAGACTCCCCAGCAGGCAGAAGAGGACAGGGCTGGTCTGGGCAGGGACTCAGGCTCCTGGACCCAGGGTCTGTATTTAAGCAGCAGTCCCCAGGCAGGGATTTTTCTGCAGGCTAAGAGGCCTGAGTCTGGACATGCTCAGGTCACAATTACCCTCCCACCCAGGCAGAGCAGGTTGGGGCCTGGGCAGTTGTTTGCCTCGTTGCCTAGAGGAGCTGCTCAGCTCATCCTGGCTGGTCTCAGCAGGTGTTTTGGGGGTGAGGAAGGTTTCTTCAGGTCAGAACAATGGGGTAGGAAGCAATGGGGAGCCTGGCAGGAGGGGCTGTGCCCAGAGAAGCGCAAGAGCACCTGCCCCAGACAGGTACAGGCCTGGGGGCTTCAGCAGAACCAGGGGTGGGTGGGACTGAGGGCCTCCTGTCTCGAGCCAGTGCAAGGCTGGGGCAGAGGGATGAAGCACTGAATGCTTCGGTAGTGGAGGGGAAGCAGAAACATCTCCATGTCTCTAAGTCATGAGCTCCCCACCATATATGTTGGTGGTGAATAGGAGTGTTTGTCCCCAAATAGTAGCACCATGTTTTACAAAGATTAGAGAGAATTGGGAGGAAAGTGGGGGTGTCAAACAGACCCTTTGATGGGGCAGCCCAGGAACAGGGCAGTGGAGAATGCGAGAGATGGGGAAGAGCTACGGAGGCTCCATGATACCCAAATCCCCTAGAAGTCAGAGCAGGTGGAGTCCTGGCCCTCCTGAAACCTCTCCTGTCTCCCACCTGCATCCTCAGGAGCCTGGGCCGGGGATCCACTTGCATCCAGACCCCCAGATCCAAGGGATAGGGAGCACTCAGGTACCCAGTCCTGTCTTGAACACGTGCTCAGATGTGCAGAAGTAGAGTAGGTGCTTGATGTGGTGGACCCAGACGGGGGCTGTATCAGTTGTTGCTGCTGACTTGCTGCAGATTTGGTCCCTGAAGGAGCAGAGCCTTTGGCCAGTGCTTAAATTTAAAGTAACTCAATG
>NW_005843915.1:8857-13180 GCF_000455745.1 Alligator sinensis | reverse complement strand
TCCCTGCAGCCCCTTCTCTTGCTCTAGGGCAAAGCCCATCCCTGCCATCACCCAGTCCAGTCCTGGAGATCCCCTGCCAGGCCTAGCCCAGCTCAGCCTGTCTGACTAAAACCTATTACATTAACCTGGGCAATGCCTGTGCATGGAGGAGGTTCCAGGCAGTGCTGAGCTGGGTGTTACTGGGGCAAGGGCTGCTTCATCCAGCTTGGACACCAAGGGCCTGTCCCTGTAGGTGTGGGAGGAGATGTGACAGTGCAAAGTGGCCTGAATGTGTGTGTAAAATCTTCTGCGTCACTGTCTGGTACAGTAATACGTGGCGGTGCCTGTGGTTGTCAGGGTGCACAGCTACAGGGAGAACGGGTTCCTGGATACCTGTCTGGTGAAGGTGGCCTGGCTTGGGAAGGCATAGTGACATAATCTGAGCTCCAGGTGAGCTCTAAAGTCTTGCTGTCAAATGTGTAGGTTTGCTCTCTGATCCACTCCAGCCATTTCCCAGCAGGCAGTGAACTCCAGGTCCAAGCAGAGCTGCTGTCAGTGATAGGTTTACCAGAGACAGCACAGGTCAGGGTGAGGGTCTATTCAGGCTTTACTTCCCCTAGGACAGACTGGACCAGCTGGACACCAGAAAGGACCCGTGGACTGGGAGGAGAACCGTGGAATTATTGTTTGAACCTTCTTGCAAGGGGATGCTGGAGGGAGGGGACCTCTTTTCCATTGGTTTCTGTGTTGGCAGAATCACACCATGTGCTTCCTGGTCCCCCACCTCCCAGGCACTCACCCAAAAGGCAGGAAATAAGACCAAGGGAGGGAAGGATGGAGCCATGGTGCTCTGGGCTCACAGGAGACTCCCCAGCAGGCAGAAGAGGACAGGGCTGGTCTGGGCAGGGACTCAGGCTCCTGGACCCAGGGTCTGTATTTAAGCAGCAGTCCCCAGGCAGGGATTTTTCTGCAGGCTAAGAGGCCTGAGTCTGGACATGCTCAGGTCACAATTACCCTCCCACCCAGGCAGAGCAGGTTGGGACCTGGGCAGTTGTTTGCCTCATTGCCTAGAGGAGCTGCTCAGTTCATCCTGGCTGGTCTCAGCAGGTGTTTTGGGGGTGAGGAAGGTTTCTGCAAGTCAGAATAATGGGGTAGGAAGCAATGGGGAGCCTGGCAGGAGGGGCTGTTTCCAGAGAAGCCCAAGAGCACCTGCCCCAGACAGGTACAGGCCTGGGGGCTTCAGCAGAACCAGGGGTGGGTGGGACTGGGGGCCTCCTGCCTCGAGCCAGTGCAAGGCTGGGGACAGAGGGATGAAGCACTGAATGCTTTGGTAGTGGAGGGGAAGCAGAAACATCTCCATGTCTCTAAGTCATGAGCTCCCCACCATATATGTTGGTGGTGAATAGGAGTGTTTGTCCCCAAATAGTAGCACCATGTTTTACAAAGATTAGAGAGAATTAGGAGGAAAGTGGGGGTCTCAAACAGACCCTTTGATGGGGCAGCCCAGGAACAGGGCAGTGGAGAATGCTAGAGATGGGGAAGAGCTACGGAGGCTCCATGATACCCAAATCCCCTAGAAGTCAGAGCAGGTGGAGTCCTGGCCCTCCTGAAACCTCTCCTGTCTCCCACCTGCATCCTCAGGAGCCTGGGCCTGGGAGCCACTTGCATCCAGGCCCCCAGATCCAAGGGATAGGGAGCACTCAGGTACCTAGCCCTGTCTTGAACACGTGCTCAGATGTGCAGAAGTAGAGTAGGTGCTTGATGTGGTGGACCCAGACGGGGGCTGTATCAGTTGTTGCTGCTGACTTGCTGCAGATTTGGTCCCTGAAGGAGCAGAGCTTTTGCCAGTGCTTAAATTTAAAGTAACTCAATGCGATCTGCTGCCAATTTCCAGGAAAGCTCCCTGAACTGATTTGCAGAGACACTGTATGCAGTCTCTTCAGATGCACTCCCAGAGCTCTTGGCTGTGGGTGCCAAGCAGCCTTGCCAAGCCTGGGGTGCATTGCAGGGACAAGGCTGAGGGTATTAGGGATCCTTCCATCTCAAGTCACCTGGGAAAAGGACATGTCCAGTGGAAATAAGAGATTGCTTCACTCCTGATGAAGAACAGGTTGTCTTAGTGCAGGGGCTCCACACAAAAGAAAGGCTGGCTTTATCTAGGCACTCAGTTCCCTGTCAGGGCATCCAAGGTCTGCACAGCTGGTCTGGGAGCCTACAACCCCACTCTGCAAAGCACCATGAAGCTCACCCGCTCCCCAGTGGGTATCTCAGCAGTGCCCTCCCCTTCTTGCCTCCTTCCTTCTCTCCCTTTGACCATCTATTACCTTGGTCTTTCTTGCACAGTGACCTGCAGCTGTGACTGTAACTACTGTATGGTGGATACATAACTGGTTGGATCATTGTGCTCAGTTAGAAGTCATCAATGGCTCAATGTCTAGTGAGGAGGGGGTAAGAAATGGGGGTCCACAGCAGTCTGTTCTGGGACCCATATTACACTTGTTTCTGCAAAGCACCATGAAGCTCCCCCGCTCCCCAGTGGGTATCTCAGCAGTGCCCTCCCCTTCTTGCCTCCTTCCTTCTCTCCCTTTGACCATCTATTACCTTGGTCTTTCTTGCACAGTGACCTGCAGCTGTGACTGTAACTACTGTATGGTAGATACATAACTGGTTGGATCATTGTGCTCAGTTAGAAGTCATCAATGGCTCAATGTCTTGTGAGGAGGGGGTAACAAATGGGGGTCCTCAGCCGTCTGTTCTGGGACCCATATTACACTTATTTCTTCCCTGATGAGGCTTCCCCTGGGGTACTGGTTCCCATTTTGGTTAGTGCACATCAGTAGAAGAGTGGCCATACCAGGAACCCAGCAGTGAATGAGGGAAGGTATCATTGGAGAAATAGCTGGTGGTACTGGAAGGATTTACTCAGAAGACAAGACGGATCTCTCCCTGCCAGTGTCTCAGTGCTCATATTGGCTTCTATCATATAGTAGGAGCAGAGTATTGTTATGTCTGTGCGAGTCCAGGGTATATCCCAGACATAAGGGTTATATGGTGATCTCTTTTCTTAGCCCATCTGTGCAGTTGGAGAAATGTGCAGCTAGTTTTGGACACAACATGCTCTTCAGAGCTAGTGAAAGAACCAATTGCAGCCTGAGTTAAACACCATGGAAAACTAGGGCTTGTTTTTCATTTGACGTGCAAAAGAGCAGGTCCTGTTTGCATGATTGTTCCCAGAGTGTGCACAGGTGAGGACTGGGATTGAATCCTGTCTCCAGTTGGGAATGGTCCCTTAAGAGGTTTGCACCTGAGGGAGCAGATTGAGCTCAGAACAAAGGATGAGCTTCCAAGATTCAAAAGGGATTTGGATACCCTAATTCTGTAATAACCTTTAGGATTGGTGTAACAAGCATTCCTGAGGGCCGTTTGAACTGCTGGATGACATACAAATCAGGAAGGAAGGTCCTGAGTGGTTGCTGAGGATGTGAGGGCATAGGAGGATTTGAGGAGGTAGATGAGAGAAATCCTCTTCTCTGATGGCTATGGCCAGGATTTCTACAGGAGTCAAAGGGAGCTAATACTTCACGCTTTGCAGAAAAATGTGGGGTGGGAGAGGAGAGCCTGGGTACTAATCCTCAAGCCTTTTGGAAATGCTTTGCTGAATTTAACAGCAGGAGAGAGGTTTCATGGGCATTCAGGTGTTGCTAGCATATTGTGCTGATACACGATGGGGAGACAGGGCTGGGCATGCAACAAGCGTTCAAGGGAGTGAGGACCCCCGTTTCCATGGCCATTCATGGGAACAAGGACCTCAAACACACTGGGTGAATCTACACAGCCAATTTAAGGTGCATTAGCTATTTTTAAGGTGCATTAAGGGTGCAGGCCTACACATGTGCACACGCATTTGAGCCACGTTAGAGCACCTTAGGATATGCACATGTAGACACATGCCTAAATCACCTTAATGCACCTGAGGTAAAGGCGCATTAAGCTTAGACGAATGGAAATTTGTGTGTAGACGTGCCTACTGAGTCATGAGACCAAAGACTGTGTTCAGTCCAAGGGATTCAGTAGAAATGTATGTATGTATTTCTTTCTTTATTTTATGCCAGGGCCTATGGACAGTTTCTGTGAGTCCTGGGAGCTCTGCAGTGGTGGCACTGAAAGTGTGATGGGATGGGTCTTCCAGCGTGACTTCATAAGTATCAGGGGTGTTCTGAGTTGATGCGTGTGGGACTAGGCCCCAAGTTTCCCTCATTTCAGCCAGAACTTGAAACTTCCCTGGTGACCACAGGTCAGCCGCAGCTTGCAAAGAGGGGCAGGCAATTATTTTGGGCAGAGGGC
>NW_005843915.1:0-1008 GCF_000455745.1 Alligator sinensis | reverse complement strand
ACCTCAGAGGCACCGAGTCAAGGGGCGCAGCCCAGAGCTCTGTGTGCAGAGGTGCTTGCTATCCTGGAGGGCAAAGCACTGGCCTACAGTCTCAGTGTCCTTGGTTTGAATCCTGGCCTTGGCCGGTAAGGTGGTTTCCTGGATGACTTCTTTGCTCTTGTGGCCTCCTCCCACTTTCATTGCTGTGACCGGAGGCACCGGGTCAAGAGGCGCACCCGACAGCCTTTATTTCAGCAGAGCTTGCTGGCCTTGTGGGGAGAGTGTTTCTCTAGAGCCTTGGTGTCAGGGGTTCAAATCCCATCCTGGCACTGTGAGCAAGTACCCCTAATAAACTGGTCTCTGGGAGAAGTTCTTTACTAATGGGACCCCAACTCTTTCATTGCTGTCCCCAGAGGCACCGAGATAAGAGGCGCACCCCACAGATCCTGGGAAAGGAAAGCTAGCTGGCCTTGTGGTTGAGGCACTGCCTTGAGACTGGGAGTCATGGGGTCTAATCCCACCCTGGCACCATGAGTAAGTACCCTTAATAAGCTGGTTTCTGGGTGGAAGTTATTTACTCCTGGGGCCACTGACTCTTTCATTGCTGTGCCCAGAGGCACCGAGATAAGAGGCGCACCCGACAGGTCTCCAGGAAGGAGAGCTTGCTGGCCCTGTGGATGAGGTGCTGCCTTGAGACACTGATGACATGGGTTCTAGTCCTGTGTGTGTCTGGGCCTGGTGAGTGATCCTGAGTGAGCCCAAGACCCATGGCCTGGGTGCCCCCCTAGCTGTGCTGTTTGAGCGCACAGCAGTTGGGGTTGGCTCCATGCTGCTCCTCAGCATGACTTTGTGTACTATTGTCGCAGGACCTTTTGGAGGTCACGGAGAGGTCGCCCGGGTCTGGGGGGGCGTCGCCCAGTTTTGGCACTCCCGGTGTACATGTACAGTGTACAGTCGTCCAGGTGAACGTAGAAGTCCACGTGTCTGTTACTGATGTATATGCCTTTTAGTCACTGGGAGGCTCAAAAC
>NW_005843914.1:25188-30041 GCF_000455745.1 Alligator sinensis | reverse complement strand
ATTGATTTCAGATAGCATAGGGAAAGTTTTTCTTTGCAGATCTATTTATAAAGTATAGCTTGCTGTTGCTGTATGGTTTCAAAGAGCGACAATTTTCTGCCAAGCTAAATTCAGGAAGTAGCAGAGCACAGCTTTCCTTATGTATGTCCAAAATGGAAAAGGGAAGGAGATTCCTATCCGTTGCGACAAAAAATTAGATGGGGCACAAAACCCCCTAAGACGATGGCCTTGAAAGTGTAGAATCCAAACTCGGAGGTGTATTCAGATCTGCATTTTTTCAGGCGTGCTAACGTTAGCAAGACATCAGTGTACTCCAGCTGAAGAAAAGTAGGAATACGGGTCTAGAGAGGCATCCCAAAGCCCTTATTTTTCTTTGATGAGTCATTTCTGACAAATCATGCTAAACTGTTAAATTTAATTTAGTTCCTGCAACAAAACAATAAAATTGAAAGGCAATATGTCTATTATGTCTGAGAAAGTGCAGATTATATACATGTAATTATTTTAACTATTCATCACAAAACTTCAAAGGCAGCCCTCACATGTCATAAATCAAAAACCTTCATGGCAAGTGCCACCAAACCTAGTTGTTATTAAATGCCACCAGTGTTCAATTATCTCTTTTGTTTTATTTTAACTTCGTCATATTGACTATTAGTCTTTTAAGTTAAAGGCGGCATCTCTGGGCAAGAATGACTGTCTTTTGCAAAGATGATAATGTTTAAAGTACAGCAAAAGGAGCTTTATACATACAGCAGTCCCATATACGACTGAAATCCATTATATTGCAGTGGGGGAAAATATACACAGGCACCAAGAGTTGCTCTATGAAAACTTTCTTTTGGTGCCTAGAAAAAACGAGGGTCAGGCAGCGAACATCAGAAAAATGGGTATTGGGCAAGATGCCAGGTTTTTTTCCCCACGGGGACATTTAAAAAAGGTTGTTTGTTTGTTTGTTTTCAATGTAGCTGTTTATGAAGAAACTAAGAAAAATAGTCCATCAAAATTAAATCAACTTCCATAAGATCAGGTACAGTTATTGGTGTTATCTGTAATATAATACCACCTACATATTACATGCTAGATTGCAGTCCTATTGAGTTAGGCACAGCACATGCAAATCAAAAGCTTTCATGCCACATCCACAGGACAGACCAAGTACAAAAGGGAAATTACGGAGCGACAAAGTGGCTCGTGTAAGGAGGTCAGTAGCAAAGCTGGGAACAGAAAACCAGGTTTCCTGACTCTCATCCAGTACCCTGTGAAATAGGTACATCGCCTCTGATTGAGTTTCTCAGCTTAAACATTTCAGTATCAATCCTGCAATCAGATCCTCACCCAGAAGCCCTTGGGCTTCAGTGTCAATGTGAGTGGCCCATTACACTCGCCGCATAGCCCAGGAAAGTCAGTGAGGAGCCGTACACAGCGGTTTAGATTGACTTTATGGATCTGGGCAGCATTTTAGTTGTGTGTAAGTGTCTAGGCTGCATGTGACTGTGACTGTAAAGCTCATGGCTTTCTCAGCAAGTTATGTAAACTAGTGTTAATATAATGTCAGGGTTAAATTAATGTTTGCATTGATAAGTAAATTAGAAATCCCAGTGCTTGCAAGCATTGCATGAGCTAATTCCAAATCCTGACTTGCAAACATTTACAGAGCTTTAGCTCACTCAGTAAATACTCACAAATCATTTGTAACTCGCCACTTGATGTAAACTGCAGTTTTCATACAGTGGAATTAAGCATTGACGGCCAACAGAGCAGCTGCGCTTCCTCACTGTTTTTCGGCAAAGTTGCAAAGCAAGGTGGTATTTATGCACCCTAGCTCCATCACCATACTATGGTCTAATGCTTCCCAGCTTCTCTCCAATCCCTATCTAACTCGAGCAAAATAGATGAGTTTTTAAACTGATATTTCCAAGCAGGTTTTAGTCGCTGCTCCTCCCTCACGCCATGGCAAAAGACACTTGGAAATACGGGACTTACCACTGGACCCTTCACTCTTTGAAGAGTCTCGCTAACTTAGTAGCACCACTCATGGTGGGCTGTATTATTCAAAACCAATAAATCTAATACAAAGTGGAATTCAGTGACTCCCATATCAAACGCTCGGTCATTAAAAGATTTCTTGGTAAAGATTTAATAAATGAATAGATGCTATACACATGGTAAAATACACGTGGCACACCAAAGATGCTTTTAATTTAGGCACATCAGAAGGAAAGTGTTATAAATATTTATAAAACTCAGCAGATCAACAGATGGCTCTTAATGGACCCTAAGTGTCAAGACTGGTTCTAAGGGAGAGGGTACTTCCTTTAGCTACCTATGGCCCAGATTTTGTAAGGACTTATCAATCAAAACTAGTGCCTTGAATTGTGCCCAGAAAGCTAGTGCAGGCTCTGGAGCAGCGAAGCAATGTACCCCTGGTGAGGCACTCACATCGGAGGGCAGGCCCCCATATTTTTCTTCAGGTGCAGCTGCTGGAGAGTCATCAATGGCAGAATTACGTAGAAAACATGGCAGCAGTCTATTCCCTACGTTATGAAGGTGTGGACGATGGTGGCCAGCTGGGACTCGGCAAGAAAGGATCAGATCCTTCTCACCGGGTGGTGGCGTAAAGCATTTCTAGCAAACGCCGTCACCTGAGCATGCAGGTGCAGGCAAGGATCCAGGAGTGCCCTGAGACTGTAAAACTGAGTGACAAGGGGAGGTCTGAACACGGTCAAGAATGGGCGATCCCTACCCTCTGCAGGTTGATCGTCAGTCTCTTGTCATGCACACAAATCAATTAAACAGGCTTTTACTATCAAATCAAGGGGAAAATGTGAAGGAGCTTGTTGTTGGTGCTGCTTTACTTCAAATTACTTTTGGGGAAAAAATACCATATTGCCCTTGTGGAGCCTTTTGCTATGAGCAAAGGGGGGAGCTGTGATAACATTCACAACTGCAGCTCTTCTGAAATGTAAAGGACCTCTCTACGCTCGATATTGAACATCCAAGATTTGTTCAGAATTAAGCTACTACCAAGAATCCCGTGTACAGCATTTCTCTCCAAAGTGAAAAGCGTAAGTGAAAATGAATCGCCATTTTTAGAGGATCCAAACCATTTGACAGGTACAACAAAAACAGCACCAAAAAACCCCAAACTGTTAACATTTCCTTAGGACTCCTGCAGAGGTAAACTTGCAATGGTGATTGATTTGTTGTTTTCTCCCCAAGTAGCTATACATTATTTAACGTGACTGAACATTTTTTAAACCCATTTTCTTGTGCTTTTGAAATATTGATGCCTTTTAAAAGGCCAAGACCTCCTGTAAATCTTACTTCCATGGATAAAGTGTATTGGTCTAAAATACTATAGCTTAAGCTATACAAGAAAGAAATCAAGGGATTTTCTTAATAGTGTGGAAGCAAAGGATGGTTAAGGCCTCAAGGGGGGAGAGAGAAATTCCTTAGATAAGAGGAAGATGACCATTAAACTGTCTTGAAGTTCACAAGACAGATAGCCCCAAGGTGGGAAAAGTTAGTTTAGGCAACCCTTTGTCTTGAATCTATAAAAGGTTAATTGCCCTTAATGTAAAGTGGAGAGGCAACAGCAGAAATCTTCCTGTAATGGACTCTCTCCGATAGCTATCGAAATAAAGTTTCTACCTGACCTGATTCCAAATTCTACAGCGTGTTTTTTCCATGACAATTAAATGGTACCGTGACTCGGATCCACAGCCAACAGCGTGTTCGGAGGACCGTGAGCCGTTCCCCGCCGAACACCGGCACTACCAATAAAGGTAAGATTTCATAGACATTAGGGCTGGAAGGGACCTCGGAAGATCATCGAGTCCAGCCCCCTGCCCAAAGGGCAGGAAGTCAGCTGGGTTCACAGGATCCCAGAAAGATGAGCATCCAGTTTCATCTTGAAGGTGTTCAATGTAGGTGCTTGAACCACCTCCGGTGGCAGGCTGTTCCAGACCTTGGGGGCTCAGACAGTAAAGAATTTCTTCCTTATGTCCAGCCTGAAACGATATTGTTGTAGTTTGTGACCATTTGACCTCGTCATCCCTTGGGGCGCTCTGGTGAACAAACGTTCCCCCAGATGCTGGTGGTCACCCCTGATAAACTTGTAGGTGGCCATCAGATCACCCCTGAGCCTGCGCTTTTTCAGGCTAAAGAGCCCCAGGGCTCTCAGCCTGTCATCGTAGGGTCTGCTTCCCTGACCTCTGATCATGCGCGTGGCTCTTCTCTGGTAGAAGCATAGAAATTATTCTTTGTATGTATTTGTGCATGCAATTATTCCATCCCAAGTGCAGGACTTTGAACTCAACCTTGCTGAATCTCATCTGATTGTGAACCATGTATCCAGCCTATTCAGGTCATTCTGGATTCTGGCCCTACTCTTAAGAGTATCTGAAACTCCACCCAACTTTGCATCATCTGCAAATTTGCCAAGTGTGCACTTGATCCCATCACCAAACTAATTAATGAAGATATTAAACAATACTGGACACAGTAGAGACCCCTGGGGAACCCCACTTCTTCAAGCACTAAACACAGACATTGAGCCACTGATGACTCTTTGAGCACCATGATCCAAGCAGTTATGTATTCACCTTACAGTGCTTTCATCTAGTCTGCATTTCCTAAGCTTTTTAATGAAAGTGTCATGAGAAATAGCATAAGTCAAGGCATATCGCATCCACTGTTCTCCCTCATCCACAGAGCCTACCACCTTATCACAGAAAGAAATCAGGTTGGTCAGGCATGATTTATAGTTTCATAGTTTCATAGTAGCTAGGGTCAGGAGGGACCTGAACAGACCATTTAGCCTGACCCCCTGCCACAGGCAGGGAAGACCG
>NW_005843914.1:23355-24108 GCF_000455745.1 Alligator sinensis | reverse complement strand
ACACAAAATCACCAGTTTGCCACCCAAGAAAGCCACCACACACTTCACACATTTAAGAAGGTAACAAATCACCACATTTCCACACTTTTTTCACACAAACATTCCTAAATCACCCCGGTTCCAGAGACAGTTCCCAAATCAGCACACCATTGCCTGCAAACATCCCTGTATTCCCACACACCATTTCCACACCAAATTCCAGTAGGACCGCACAAAGTCCCCTGTTTTCACAGAAAAAAGTTCCAATATTGCCACACAATATTACCGAATTGCCCCAGGTGTGTCACCATACTTCCACGCATAACAAAGAGCACGGTAAAACCCCACTGAACTGCGGGCATGTCCTCATCGTCTTCCACAAAGAGCATCATACTCCCACGCACACTTCTACGCAAAGTCCCCAAATCACCACACAAGACTGCCAGTTTCAAAGGAAAAAAATCCCATGTTTCCACACAGTATTACCCCGTTACATCTTCACGCACGTCCACAAAGAAGTTCCCAAAACACCCCAGAATCAGCACACCAGTTTCAACCCAGGACAACATAAAGGAAAGAAACAGGTTATTCATCACACAGGTACCAAACCAGCACACGACATCTGCACAGAAATATCACTGTTTTTCTTCCAAAAAAAGGTCCCAAACCACCATTTTCTTCTTTTTTTAAATCACCATATATCCGCACAGTTACCAAATCACCATATTATTTTCCAAGTGAGAAGAGCTTTTTCCTGGGTTTTTATTCCCCATT
>NW_005843914.1:0-21595 GCF_000455745.1 Alligator sinensis | reverse complement strand
TTCCTAAATCACCCCGCTTCCAGAGACAGTTCCCAAATCAGCACACCATTGCCTGCAAACATCCCTGTATTCCCACACACCGTTTCCAAACCAAATTCCTGGAGGACCGCAGAAACTCCCCAGTTTTCACAGAAAAAAGTTCCAATATTGCCACACGATATTACTGAATCGCCCCAGGTGTGTCACCATACTTCCACACATAATGAGGAGCATGGTAAAACCCCACTGAACTGCAGGCATGTCCTCATCATCTTCCACAAAGAGCATCCTACTCCCACGCACACTTCTATGCAAAGTCCCCAAATCACCACACAAGATTGCCAGTTTCAAAGGAAAAAAATCCCGTGTTTCCACACAGTATTACCTCGTTACATCTTCACGCACGTCCACAAAGAAGTTCCCAAAACACCCCAGAATCAGCACACCAGTTTCAACCCAGGACAACATAAAGGAAAGAAACAGGTTATTCATCACACAGGTACCAAACCAGCACACGACATCTGCACAGAAATATCACTGTTTTTCTTCCAAAAAAAGGTCCCAAACCACCATTTTCTTCTTTTTTTAAATCACCATATATCCGCACAGTTACCAAATCACCATATTATTTTCCAAGTGAGAAGAGCTTTTTCCTGGGTTTTTATTCCCCATTACAATGAATGTGTATTGAGAATTTGGTTTTATGTTCTGGATTATAGTACTGCATTTCCACATGAGCAATCTGGTTTTGTTTCTGGGATCCCTGTCATAACAGAGCTCTCTGTGGTTCATTATTTCTTCATACTCATTATCGTTAGGGTAATGATATGAATTTTGGGGAGCACCATGCGTGCAGCTGAATGAAGGCTTTTTTTTCTGCGTCTCAGCAGAGCTGCTGGTCACAAGGCAGAACGATGTATTAAGATCAACCTTGCAAATGCTTAGACAAGCGGCTTTCTGAACAAAGTAGGGTTAGAGCCCGCCGTGTAAGAAGAACAAGACGCAGCCCACCAGGTATTATCAGGAGATAAGACAGAAGACAAACCTTGGAGATGGTGCCAAATTCAGCAAAGAACAAGAAAGAACAAGCAAGTGACCGAGAGTACCCGAGTTCATGGTCTTAGGCATGTGCTCTTAGCACAAGAACATTTAAATGAAGGACATGCATAGGTGATTTCATGCTAATGAAGCAAACAGTAAACAGAGGCGAGCTTAAGATAGGAGGAGAAATGGGTGGAACCAGAGGTGAAGCAAGGGTGAGTATATGTTTAAGACGTTTAATATTAAGGACCCAAAGTGTAAAAATGTTAAAACACACTGTTGTTCGGGGCAGGACCCTGCCTCTTCTGGCGGGAAGCCCCTAGTCCCAAGCTGTCTCCATTCTGAATAAAGCTGTTGCGAGCAATGTGTGCCGGTGTTTGTTCCCTGCTCTGCTCTGGCTAATGGGTAATTGGACCATAGTCTCCCTAGTTGCTGGGCACCACATGGAGTTGGGGTCTAACAATTATTACTGGGGTTTCCCACCTACCCGAACCTGACAGTTCCCCGGGGCCCTGCGCAGCCCCACCAGCTTCTGAGAGGTCATAGCTGCAGGGAATTGCTATCCTTTCTTCTGACAGGGAACAGGGTAAAACCCCACTGGACTAAGAGCGGGTCCTCTTCACTGATCAAGGTCAGGGCAGAGTCACCTGTTGCCAGCCTGGCCCATTCTCCAGGCGGGCTGAAGCATAGCATAGACGTGGCTCGGGCAGGAACCCTGGCCCAGGCCACCACCACCTCCCTTGTGCCCCAGGAAGCCCTGCTCCAACCTGGCCGCTGCCACCACCTAAGGGCAAGGGCCTCAGCTGGGTGCAGGGTCAGGCAGCCGCTCCTTTCCCTATGCCATGTTCCCAGGTGGGTGTGCCGGCTTCTCGTGCACAAAGTGACCCAGGGTGCTGCCAGTCTCCCCGCAGCGGGACAGGGCCTGGTGGCTGGAAGGCCCCACAAAGTAGTGCAGCTTGTGTGTGGAGGCCCAATGCGGCCCTCGCCGGTCTCCCCATGGCACGGCAGCTCATTCTGGGGGTGTGGGAACGTCCCAGGGGGAGCCTTCTTGTAATCTGGGGAGCTTTTTCCACCCACAGCAGTGCACAAGGGCTCCAGCACCAGGGATCCTGCTGGATGTCACTGCCCCGGGCAGCATGTTTTCATTACTCTTCCTCTCATACTAACTTGAGTGTGCTACCCTTCTTCTCTTTAGACAGCAATTTACCTTTTCAGAGCTGTTTTTTTTTTAATCTCCATGAGCTACCAGTAATTGTTTCACCTCATAGGAGACATCCAGGAATGGAATTACATTTGGTTCACATTTGGCATTGAAGGAATAGCTGCCTGTGCAAAATGGTTTATTTACAATTGGCAGTAAAGTACTTAAGAAAGAAGATTGGTCTTACTTCAAACGGGAACCTAAGAAACACTCATGACACCAAAATCCCTTTGGCAGACAATGGCATCTCTCAGGAAAATTACACTCCACTATGACCCTGCCCATAATAGCCTGGTCAGCGTCTAAGACTTGACTAGTGATTTTGGGTACCTAAGCAAAGGCTTTTAAAGAGCCCTGATTTTCAGGAACTGTGGAGAACCCTGCAAATGGGTGAATATCACACTTCTTCAAGGTGCATTATGGAGGGAATCAAAATCACAGGGCAGTGTTGAAAGCTCTGCCCTTGCACCCACCGTGAAGATCAAGACATGAACTTCACCATGACAGCAAAAGCGACAGACATGGGACACGCACAGGTAGCAGAGCAGCATTTCAACCATGGCTGAGTGCTGGACCACATGCCGAAACAGCAATAGCACTGCTCCCTTCCATGCCTACGGCTTGCATCTGGGCACCAGTGGAGCTGCATTTGTGGGCATGAGGATGAGGCATATTCTCATTTTGGCTTGGGCTTCAGATACTCCAGCTAGGCTGATGTGGATCAGCCAAAAGTAAGAGTAGATTTGTATCTCATACCCTATGTTAATCAGAAGCCTCTACTTAGTCAAATGCATTTTTGTTTCAATGGTTCAAAAATATTCATTCCCTCCCTCTAGCCAAATGTGCTGGGAAATGTGCTGTCACTGACTTAACATTTCCCAATTGTTACAATACGTAATACATTTGAAAATAAGAATTCATTTAAAACATATAATTTATTTAAAAATTATATAGTGGCAGTGAGAAAATAGGTCTGGCTCCGTCACAACTCAGTAGCCCCTCAGGGATGAAATAGGAAGAGATGGCTGAAAGCCTATGAACATTACACTGAACAGGCAAAGGGGGACCACAGCTGGACTTCAGGGAGCCGTGAAAACCTGGAGGTGACTGGGGATCGACACAGGCATTCTCCTTCTTGCAAGGGGACAAGAGCATCTTCCCAATGCCGTGACTCAGCCCCGTACAGAAAAAGCACCCACCGTGGTATTAGAAGTAGCAAGACTCGTACCAGAGTCATTCAGAGATTAAGGTCTAAAACACTGGAACTAAAAAAACACCAAGCAGGTCACAAGTTCGTCCTAAGTATTTTACTTTTATTGGGACCAGTTTTTCTTTTCAGACAAGGACCAGCTGAACTTCCACAGATCATACCAAAGCATCACTACTTCACTGTACCTTATTTTCAGTTCCTCAGAGAATCAGGACTGATTTCCTACAGTGCATTAGCAATTGTGAATTGATGACTAGGAACCATCTGTTACACAGTCTTTTAACACTTGTAACTCACAACAGGAAACAGCTGCATTAAACAAGAACACAGGTTGGATCGGTAGATAGAATGAAAAAGTGTATTCCTAAAGCCCGCTCTCAGTAGGAAGGATAATGACTGAATCTTCTCAATGTAGACAAGCACCAGCCACAAGGTGAAAAGTTTTTATACCGTTGGATTGTTTGACTGCGTACATCTTAGGCCCACTTGTTCCTACCAGTTTGACAATGACGTCAACTAACTTTACAATCGTTTGGACACAGAACAAGATCTTTGTCCCAAATGGAGTTGGAGATTAACACTTCCAAGCGCCCACAGAGACTTCACTTCCAGATGCAAACAAACTGCACCACAAACAGCCTCAAATTGGCCCTGCAACCTCAGCTGAAGCAAGCTACAGCCAAGCCACTAACAGAATTGAGCACAAACCTGCGTTTCTACGCTACCACCAAGAACTGCTCAACAACCCAACTGAGAAAAAACCTCCACTCTACCTCCAATTGCATCTACTTGGATCAACCACTTAAACAGCAAAGCCAAACAACCCGCAAAACTCTCGACTGCCGCATATCAATATACACAACCAGCACAATGCCTCAACCTTGTCACGCACAATTGGGGCCAACCCAAGACGGAATGCATGGTACAACTTTGAAAGTGGAGAGATGCACACCGTCTCCATCAGGACTCATCCAAGCATACATTAACAATTCCCCTCCCTCCCTCCTGCCCATCCCAACCCACACTATTTGTTCCTGAGCTTCGTTTCCTGCTTCCGTTCATTCTTCTCCAGCTGCCTTTCAGGGACCTGAAACAGTGCATAAAACAGAAGTCAAGTTGACTGGTAATGAATTGCACACCCCACTAAAATATAAAATAACATAGCTCACACCACCTATTGTACTCACAAGCTTGGTATCTTTTCAAAACAAGGGGGAAGTGACACGTGTCTGGTTTTCTAAATGAGTGCCTCGCTAGCAGTCACCCCTGTATGACAACTGGAGAATCTAAGACACAAATCCTGTGTATAAGGGGGTCCCACTGCTCCAAACCTTCCATGACATGTTAATCACAAGGTCAACAACTTGGGGATGCAACTTGCAGAGAGGACAGACACTGTCCAAATGACTTTACCTTCCCTCAGGGTGGGCTGGCGTGGGTCTACTCCCTCCTTAATGGCTAACTCCTGCTCGTCTGTCCCTGCTTCTCTTTCTGGGGGCTTAAAAAACAAACAGACATAGTATTTAAGTCAACACATCAGAGGACAAGACTACAGGCCCCAACTTCTCCCCTCCTCTTACCTGTAACTGAACCTGCTGCCACTCCATCCTTGTCTGTGGAAAGTGTGAAGAGCAGACATCTGCAGGTTCAGCCTCTGACATCCAGGCAGGAGCAGAGTGCGATGGGCCTGGACTCTGGACAGAACTGCTAGGGTGGCACCATGAACGGTGACCAAAAACACCGAAAACCCTGCTTACAGGGCGGTGCTCCCTCCACACAGCTGGCTGCTAGGACATGAAGCCCGGATACAACCTGCAAAGAGCTGAATGCCAGCTGACAGGTGCCTCAGGTAGTCTTGATCAGGGGTCAAAGCCACCCCTTGCCTGGAGGATAAAAGGTCCGTGCCTTTAGCCTCCTGTCACAGCAGCCAGAGCCGAAAGGACTGAACGAGGCCTCAGCCCCCAAGTCAAGGTCAGGGGCAACCAACCCCCTGATTACAGAGGGGTGGAAAGGTGCTGGCAGGCAGAGCTTCTGAAAAGTGCCAAAACAAGAGAACTGAGCCACAGTTACAGGAAGACCAGGGTACTCAAAGTACCAGAGTTCCCCGAGCAGCAGAAATGAGGGGACCTCAGCCCATTTACGGGGGTGCCTCCCCCCCCCAGCCAGCTAGGGCAGTGCTCTCACACACTTACTATGGGGCAGCTACAACGTACAAGGCACTGCACAGCTCAGTCTTGCCTTTGGGAAGGAAGCAGCCGAGACCTGTTTCCTGGTTACAGGAAGGTACTGCTCCAAGGCTCCCTCAGCCACGTTTTGGCTTGTACGTGACATATGTAAGGGCAGGGCAGTCCCTGTGTCCAGAGTCCCTTTCCTTCACACCCTGTTTTCCTACCTGTCTTTCATCTCGCCTCGCCCCTTTGCACCAGGTCTTCCAAGGAGTGTAAGAACAAAGACCAAGACCAGGTGTAAGCCAACACAGCCCGAGTGCACATCGAGCAGCTGCAACTCATCCCTTTTCAGCCCTGACGTGAAGGAGTTCCAACACGCTCAGTCTGCTCCAGAAGGCTGCAGCCTTCCCTGTACACCCAAAGTAACACCTCTGCCAAACCTCACAAAGTAGCCTAAGATTTGGCAAAAGAAGAGCAGGAGACCTGTGCCTTGCTTGTAAGCTGGGGCCCAGGAGGTCCTGGCACTGAAACCTTCCACAGCTCACAAAGCCCTAGTCTTTCCCCCACCACTCTATTACCTTTGCTTCCTGGTTGCCTGGCATGGTTTTCTGCTCTGGGATCAGTTAAGTCCTAGTTGTCTGTCATCTTTACTTCTTCTTCCAGAGGCAGAAAGAACAAGGCAAAAATGGGATATAAGTCAGCACAATGGAAGATGCATCTGCAGGCCCCAGCTTGTCTCAATCTTTTGCCATTACCTGGACCTGCGGCCACTCTGTCCTCTGAAAGGCGGGAGGGCAGACATCTGCGGGCTTGGCTGCCAACATCCGGGCCAGCCAGAAGCCGATCACGATGGGCCAGGACTCTGGACAGAACTGCTAGGACAGCACCATTAACAGTGACCACAAGCACCGGCAACCCTGCTTACAGGGCAGAGCTCCCTCCACACAGCTGGCTGCTGGGCCATGAAGCCCAGAGAAAACCTGCAAAGCCCTGAATGCCAGCTGACAGGTGCCTCCAGCGGTCTTGATGAGGGTCAAAGCTGCCCCACGTCTGGAAGATAAAAGGGCCATGACTTTAGCTTTTTCTCACAGCAGGGGGAGCTTCTGAAAAGCACCAAGGCCAGCAGAAAAAAAGTCTAGAGACCTGAGCCCAAGCTACAGGAAGGTCGCAGCCCTCAAAGAACCAGAGTTCCCTGTGCAGCAGAAACAAGGGGAGGGAGAGACAGCAGGAATGAGGGGAGAGAGAGACACAAACCCCGCTTACAGGATGGCCTTTCCCCCACCAGCCAGCTACGGCAGTGCTCTCAAACATGTACTATAAGGCAGCTACAATGTACAAAGCACTGCACAGCTCAGTCTTGCATCTAAGCAAGGAGCAGCCTGCACTCTTTTAACAAGGTGGCTGCTCTGTCAGCAGCGACTTGCAGGAATGGGCCTGGGCCCGATTACAGGGCAGCCATGCTGTGCCATCATTGCCAGCAGGTGAAGAAGCATCAGAATCGAAGGGGAGGCAATAGGGAGGGCAGCCTCCTGCTTGCAGGATAGCCCACCTTTCCCCTGACAGTTCTACAAGAGCAACAGCCAAGACCTGCTTCCTGGTGACAGGGAGGTCCTGCTGTCCAAGGCTCCCTCAGCCACAATTTGGCTCATACATGACTGAGACCTAAGGGCAGGGTGGTCACTGTGTCCAGCTTCCCTTTCCTTTGCACCCCGTTTTCCTGCTTGCCTTTCACCCCACCTCACCGCTTTGCCACCAAGTCTTCCAAGGACTTTAAAAACAAAGACTGAGACCAGATGTAAGTCAACACAGCCTGAGCACATCTAGAGCAGCTGCAACTTTTCCCCATTCAGACTTTATGTGAACGCAATCCAAAGTGCTTAGTATCCTCCAGAATCCTGCAGCCCTCCCTGTAATACCTAGGAAACCCCTCTGCCCAACCTGACAAAATAGCCTAAGATTCGGAGAAATAAGAGCAGGAGACCTGCACCCTGCCTGTCAGATGAGGGGCACCGGACATCCTGGCATTGCCAGCCTTCCGCAGCTCATGAATCCCTCATGTTTACCAAACCTTTGCCTCCTGGTTGCCCAGCATGGTTTTCAGCCCTGGTTATCAGTTGACTCCCATCTGTCGGTCCTCCTCTTTACTCCTCCTTTTGGGGGCAGAAAAAAACAGGATGGAAACAGGGTGTAAGTCATTGCGGTGAAAGATACGTCCACAATTCCCAACTCATCTCCCTCGTTTACCCTTACCAAGTGCCACTCTGTGCTCTGCCCACAGAAAGTGGGGAGGGAAGACATCGGTGGGCTTGGATGCTGACATGCTGGCCAGCCAGAAGCAGTGCCATGGGCCAGGACTCTGGACAGAACTGCTAGGGCGGCACCATTAACAGTGACCACAAGCACCGGCAACCCTGCTTACAGGGGGGTGCTCCCTCCACACAGCTGGTTGTTGGGGCATGAAACCCAGAGGAAACCTGCAAAGACCTAAATACCATCTGACAGGTGCCACAGGCAGTCTCAATCAGGGGTCAGAGGTGTCCCATGTGTCTGGAGCACAAGAGGGCCACAACTTGAGCCTCCTGTTACAGAAGCCACAGAGCCCAAAGCGCTAAATGAAGCCTCACCCCCCAGGCCAGGGATGGAGGCACATCACTGCTTACACGGTGCCAGGGGAGGCCATCTCAATAGTGCCAAAGCAACAGAACAGCGGAGCAGAGACCTGGACCTGAGTTACAGGAAGGTCATGAAACCTCGGGGTCCCAACATGCTCAGTATCCTCCACAAGCCTGCAACCTTCCCTTCAATCTGTGGGTATCATCTCTGGCCAGCTTCTCCAAGTGCAATGAAATCCAGAGAATCAAGGGGACCTGCACCCTGCTTACCAGCTGCAGGCCGGGCATGGGGGTGTAGAAGTACAGCTGGCCAAGTGCCAGGACACTCATCTCCAGGAACTTGGATATGGAATACATAGCCTTCTCTCAAAAAGGATGGCAGGAACCCTTCATGTGAGGGACCAAGTGGCCACAAGAACATGCTAGCCATCCAAAAAGAGGGGGCCCCTACCCTGAGATACAGGGAGGTCGTGTTATTAAAGTAGTAGAAGTGGGGGGGGGGGGGGGGCTAACGCTCCCCCAGGCCAGAAGGCATGGAAAGTTGTAGTGGTGCTTAATCCCCTGGGTGAGGAGGTGAAAAGAGAAGGCTATGAGGATGCATCTCACCCCTTTTCCAGCACCGAGAAGAAAATTAAGTACGCTGCAGCGATTTTAAGAACAAAAAGAAAATAACAAATGCTTTCATTCCCAGGTACTCCTCTCTCTCACCGTCCACACTCTGACAAGAGAAAAAGACTGCTTCCAGGCCAGAAAGGAGCTCCATGCTGCAAACCGCTTGACATCGAGCCTTCCACTGGAAAATCCTCCTCTGCTCCAGGAGGGAAAGAAGGCTGAGACCAGCACCCTGCTTACAGGGCACGATCCGTCTGAGTAGCCAGACTGCCCACAGGGGGCAAAAGGGAAAGGCCAGAGCCCTGCTTACAGGGAGATCCCTCAGGCCAGCCAAAGGAAAGAGCTGTCAAAGGTATACTGAGACCTGGACCCTGCTTACAGGGTGGTCCACAGCCTTGCAGAATCTCACCGTCCACCAAGAGGCACAGGACTTGCACCTTTGTTACAGGGCACGGTCTGTTTGGCTTGCCACGCTGGCCACAGGGGCAAAAGGGAAAGGCCTAGAGCCCTGCAAACAGGGAGGGGCCACAGCCAGCCAAGAGTAAGAGCTGTCCCCAAAGGCACAGTGAGACCCAGACCCTGCTTACAGGGTGGTCCACAGCTCTGCAGAACCCAGTCCTCCACCAAGAGGCATGGGACTCGTACCCTTATTTCAGGGTGGCCAAGGGGTCTGGACATGGTGTGCCAGGCGCAGATGCAGGAAGGACAGATGCCTGGTCATAGGGAATGGAGAGGAGGCCACAGGCTTCAACCCATCCATGGGAAGGTCATCAAGCTCTGGGTTCTGAAGATTTTGCCGTCACCCCACGAGACTCGGCTCGTCTGCAAGGCCGTCATGCTGCACAGCGCTTCAGACTGCTCCATCTCTCAGGACAGTGGAAGGAGGCTACTGGGTTACAGGGCTCCTCTCCAACTGGCTGGCTTTGGCAGCACACGAAGTCTCCCAATTACAGGACACCCAGCGCTATGCATGTTCAAACTGCCTGTCGTTCTTGCATGGTAGGAGGCAGCACGCGCCCTGCTTGTAGGGGGCTGCACCACTGTCTGGCAGCTGGCCTGGACCCCGCTTACAGGGTGGCTGCACTGCACAAGACCACCAACCAGATCCATGGCTTTAGAAACAAGGTGGCCATGACACATGCCTTGCTTACAGGGCTGTCCACCTGCCACCTGACTGCTGCACAAGAGCAACAGCATCAAGGGCAGTGTCCCTTTTCTGGGTTACAGGGAGGTCACCCAAAGACTAACGAAGAGAAAATTTGGCTAATGCATGATCTAGACCTAAGGGCAGGGAGGTCACTCTGTCCAGAGTCCCTTTCCTTTGCATCCCGTTTCTCTGGCTGGCTTTCCTCCTTCCTCGCCTCTTCCCTGCTGCATCTCCTTCTGGTTCTTCCGAGGACTGCAAGAACAAAGACGGATGCCGGCTGTAAGTGAGCACAGCCAAGGCACACATCTAGCAGCTGCAACTTCTCCCTTTTGAGCCCTTACACGAAGGGGTTTCAATGCGCTCAGTATCTTCCGGAAACCTGCAATGTTTTCCGTAACCCATGGCCAAGAAGTCTGGCCAACCTCACAAAGTAGCCCAAGATGAGGAGAAATAGGGACAGGAGACCTCACCTAGCTCCCAGACCAGGAGGCACATGAGACTGCACTGTCCCAAATCTCCCGCATCCCAGGGTCTACAGTTTAATGATGAAACCCGAGGAGTGATCACTCCCCATCTTGAAATTCTCTTACTCCTGCCTCCTGTTAGGCTGGCATGGTTTTCTTCCCTCCCGGTCAGCTCACTCCTACTTGCTTGCCTTGTTGTCCTTCTGGGGGCAATGTGGGTTGACCCCTCAAGGGGATCCATTTTGCATGATTTGGGGCTGCAGCCTCAGGTGGCCAGTCCATTCTCCGACACTTGCCTCCCGGAGAGAAAGCCATCAACAGCTACCACTAATCCCTATTCAGCAAGGGACTCTGCATTTTGTATGATCAGCTCGTCGGCGTTCAGCACGCAGTGGTTACAGGACAGTCAGTGTAAAATGAAAGCAGGAAAGGGGTGGGGGAATTTGGACATGAAATGACAGGAGAGGGGAGAAACAAGTGGGGGAGCAGGAACTTGGAGACAAAAGAAACCAGGCACCAAGGAAGTGCCTGGCACATCAGTTTTATTAGTCTACAGCAGGCCAGTGCACACCTGCTTCTCTGTCGTCTTCTCTGCTCGGGGTCATGACAGGCTGCACTGACGGTACAAAGGCACCAGGGTGGGGGAACTGCTCCCTGGCCTGGTCATGCTGAGCACCGAATCTGACGGCCACCCCTCACGTCAGCCTGCAGCGGGACCCTCAGGCAGGTACTGGGCTCTGGCCTGTTGTGACCTGTAATGAGGACATCGTCTCTTGAGAAGCCACCTCCTCTAGAGTCCCAATGACTCCCGCTGACAGCCAACGCCCAGAAGCCAGGCCTGCATGAAGGACAGCTTACTCTGCCTTTCCTCCACCCGCTCCTCCAAGCACGGTCTGCTGTTGTGTGCGGCAGCCCAGCCCTGCTCATTGTTCGGCTTCTTCTGCTGCCATTCCCTGGGACACCTGTACAGGATGCAAGAGCCATGCTGGTGCACAGAAGAAACCCACGCCGAGCATGGCACAGCTTGGGGCTTCACCATTTGGTAGGAAAACCGAGTGGCGCCACGGGGAGGCTAAGGCAGCTCCAGCTGCAGCCCTCCTCACTCACACCGCCTGGGCGAGGCTCCCCGTTGTGGCTGCCCTCTCTCCAGCACCTTTCTCTTGGATGAACCTTTCTCTTGGAGCTGGGCTCAGCTCTCTCCACACTAACCCCCACCGCCCCCTCAGCTCACCCCTTGCCTTTGCCCAGCAGTGGACCCGGGCCTCAGGAGCCTCCTCCCTGCCCTGCTCACTCCTCGCTGCTGCCCCAGGCCCTGCCCCTTCTCCTCAGCCTCAGCTTGCCCCTGCCCCCAGCCTCAGCAGTTCCGTCACTTTGCCCAGGCCCCTCCCCTTTCCCCTCCGCCTCAACTTGGCCCCGCCCCTTCTCCTCAGCCCCAATTCGGCCCTGCCCCCACAGCACTTCCCCACTTCCCAGCCCCGTGCTGCCCCCGCCTCAGCCTGCGGCCCCTACCCCTCCACGCCGCCTGCTCTCCCTCGCGGGCCCTCGGGTGGCGGCCTGCCCCAGGACCCGGCGCCACCTCCTGGCCTGCTCCCCTCTGGGTTTCAGCATCAGCTCACCGTGCCTTCCACTTGGACTGGCCCCGCCCCCTCTCTTCCCCGCTGCCTGCCCCCTCGGCAGAGTAGGATGCACGTGTCTTGTTCATACCTGTAAAAAGAGAAGCAGTTGCAGAACTGGATAGATGAAAGAGTGCATATATAATTAGAGGTGTGAGGGACTAAAGAAATGTGGAGATAAATGGGTAAAGGAACCAATAAATCTCTGTATAAATGCATCCATGGAAAAATCTGACTGAATAGAGCTCAGTGGGATCCTGGTCTCAGTTAACAACGCTAGTTTGAGCAGCACAGCAAGGGCTGTGTTCTGGTCTCGACTGCAGAGGACCCAGACTTACGGAGCATCCAGTCTCAGTTCAGCACTTCCAAAATTCACACGTTTAGAGAAGCCTAAATTGGAAGTCCATAGCCATCTAAATCTGACCTCCGGCATCCAGCAGGACTGAAATGTCATTGATGTTCCCTTACATTGAGTCCAATAGTGTGCAAGCACCTAACTGCAATCTGAACAGGAAGGCGTGGAGTGATTCACCCCATTGTTAAGTTATTTGTCCCCATAGTTAATCCCCTATATGATTTAATAATTGCTGCTTATTCCCAGTCTGAATGTTCCTGGCTTTTACTTTCAACCACTGCATTTTACTTTGCTTTTGTTGAGTACAGTGAAAAGCCCTTAGATAAGTGATATAGTCTCCTCTTGCATAGTCTGCAAGTCATTGTTATGGTTCTCCTACAACCTTTCCATGTTTTCAGCATTATTTTTAAAAATAAGGGTACCAGAACTAGTCTCCCCAAGGCTGCTTGCAGAGTTTTAACTCCCTTCCTATTCGTGTTTACTACTCCTCTGTTTATACAGCCATAATTTACCCCAGTCCTTTTTGCTAGTGAAATGCCACGGTGACTTACGTACACAAATCCATACAGAAGTCAGTTTCTGAAACACAGGTCTTTATGCTGCAAGTAGAGCCCACATTCTTTGTTCCCAGAAGTATTAACTTGCAGTTACATGTATTGATGTACACAGTGTGGACCTAGGTTACCTGCTGATCCAGGATACTCTGCATAACTGCCCTCTTCTCACTGGCATTTACTCCTCTATCTCTATTGCAGGATCCGCCGGCTACACCAGCAGACATTTGAAATATGCCCAGTTAGATAAGGAAAACAGTAAACATGACCTGGGTCTGAGGCATGCTAGTAAAACTATCCAAGGGCAACTCCCCAAGAGGAATTTTCCTTTTCTGTCACTCAGCCTCGTCTTTATTCATATCCTTTTGCTGCTAGTCTACATTAGTTATTAGATAAGTAGTCTTGCGTACCAAACACAACAGAGAGCTCAGAATCAGTTGGTGTTTCTACACATTCATTAACGCACAGTGGTTACTGCACATTTAATTTAGTACTTGTATAACCAAGTACTAAATAAATGCACAGTAACCAGAGTTATTGCACAGTAGTGCTGGCAAATGCCTTTTTAGAGACGCTACTGTGCAGTTGCCTAATAATACGGTACAGTAGCATATTAGCACTGTCCGTGGTATGACACGCTACTGTGCAGTGTTATTAGGCTACTGAACAGTTAATGTCATATGTAGATGCACATAGTGAGACCCTAATTTTCATTTGAGGTCTGTTCAGCATTAGTACAATGCAGGGAGCTCAGCCTTGGTCATGGTCTTTGAAACAGTGGATACAATGGTGCTCTGATTTTAGCTGCTCCCCCACCCCGACATTTTCATGACAGCTACGATTGTGACGGGCCAGTAGGGGGTGCTCCTGTGTTGAGCCGCCCACCTCACTGCACCCGACCACCTTCCAGGCTCCGAGTGCCATCCTGGGGTGCCTCACGTCTGGCCAAACCCTTCCCTGGAGCACCCCCGCTAGCCTGGGGTTCCCGCTGCCACCATCCAAGGCTCTGGACTCAATTCTGGCTCTGCGCACTTTGGAAAACGCAGGCCTGATCGTCCAATGGGTACTAGACCCAATACAGGCACTTGGGGCACTTCCCCAAGTCAGAGGCTTATTAGGGAAGCCTCCCTTAGTCCACAGACCTAAGGGGCCTCCTAGGCATAATTTAGACCCACCCCTCAATAAGTCTCCCACACCGGTAACAAGGAGCACTTTATTGATTATAGGGGGTAGAGTGAAAACCGGGTAAAAGGTAGAGCAGTATCATAGAAATATCAGAGGAATATCAGAGGAATCCCATAGAGCAAACTAGTACGGCTGATGGTAGCCTTTTGATCTTGCATCTGAGTTACTGTAAGCTAAATATCTAGTCGGATCTCGAGTAGGTTACTCACATGCATCATCCAGAGGTGGTTGGAGTTTTTCTCTGGAGGCAGGTCACTCTTGGAGCATGCGGTTATGAAGAGAGAGCCAGTTTCAGATTCACCTGGATGACCGCATGGCTAATGGCTGCCTTCTTCCTGGACCAGGCCTTAAATAACCTTTCTGACCTCAACAGCCCTGTCCAATTGGAGCTGCCAGTGCTGGCCACTAGCCAACCAATCTAAAAAAGCATCACTGGCTACCTGGGCCGGTGAATGGGGCTTTTCCCTCCCCCTCCCCAGATGACCAGAGAATCCGCCTCCCAGGCACCAGGCTTTTGTCATGTAGACAGGGAGGAAGATCCCCCACCCTGAGGAATTCAACACCAGCCTCACGCTGGCAGAGACAGATTTCTGGAGAGGTGCACAGACGGTGGCATTTCTGCCACAACGATGACACACAAGGACAGCTGCATCACACAAGGACAGCTACAAACAATAACAAGAATCGATGCATATGTTACAGGACTCTGCACTGATGAAATGGAGCATGGAAACAGCACAGAGGTGACAGAGTTCATGTTGCTGGGACTGTCTCAGACCCAGGAGGTCCAGCTGTTCCTCCATGGCTTGTTTCTTCTCTTCTACTCACTGATCCTCCCCGCTAATATCCTCATCATCCTCCCAAGATCCCCGCCTGGGCTCCCCCATGTATTTCTTCCTGGCCAACCTGGCCTTCCTGGATATTTGTTACTGCTCTGTCACTCCACCTAGAATGCTAGCCGACTTCTTCACCTGTCGCAAGGCTGTCTTCTACAGGGCCTGCCTAGCACAGCTGTTCTTTCTCCACTTCTTAGGAGGAGCTGAAATCCTCCTGCTCATTGGCATGGCCTTTGACAGGTATGTGGCCATCTGTAAGCCACTACACTATGCCACCGTGGTAAACAGAGGGGTCTGCTGGGCCTTAGTGGTGGCCGCCTGGGCAGGGGGATTCATGCATTCCATTATCCAAGTCACCCTCATTGTTCCCCTCCCCTTCTGTACCCCCAACAAGCTGGACAACTTCTTCTGTGACATTACCCAGCTGATCAAGCTGGCCTGCACTGACACCTACATCTTGGAATTGATCATGTTCTTTAACAGCAGCCTGGCCACCTTCATGTGCTTCCTCCTCCTGCTGATCTCCTATGGGGCCCTGCTGAGGGCAAGCTCCTCCCATGGGAAGAGCAAAGCAGCCTCCACCTGTGTCACCCACATCATCATTGTGTTTGTCATGTTCAGCCCAGCCATCTATGTCTACTGCCAGCCCTTCCGTATTTTCCCCATGGACAAGGTGGTGGCCGTGTTCCACACTGTGATCTTCCCCCTCGTGAATCCCATGGTCTACACACTGAGGAATAGGATGATTCTCAGTGCTATGAAGAGGCTGCTGGACAGATCTGGCCTCTGGAAAGGAAAATAGAAGAATGCCAATATAGAACTGCAGAGATCAGAACATTTTTGTTGTGCTGGGCAAGGCTTTGTTTGAGTTGTACTGGAGTAGCACTTTAATCATGGTATAGGTTCTACAAATTAACCATGGAGTTCCTCTGAAGTATGCTGGAAATAAACTTTAAGAAACTTAGTATCTGTGGAGTACAGTGGTTCTTTACACTGTGGGTACATTACACACGTGGTTTAAGGCGCAGTAGCCTATTACACTGCACATTAACATGTCATGTAAAAACCCATGCAATTACGCTAATGCACAGTAAAATAGGCTACTGTGCATTGTGCATCACTTTAAAAATGGCACTTTTCATACTGCACATTAGGGCAGCTTAATGCGCATGTATTTAGTACCTGACATTGGAGGTACTAAATCTAATGGGCATTTAAAAAAGCGCATTAATGCAGGTGTAGACACACCTTGTGCATTTTTAATTGTGCAGAACCTATGGTCTAATTTCCTGGGTCCATAGAAAAACTTTGGAATAAATGTATTATCCATGAAGTGATCTATAATATAGATGGACAGGATCCACAACAGCTGTGCAGAAACACTGGACTAACTCTATAGCAGGGTTTTTCAACCCCCAGTTGACAACCCCCTGCTCTAAAGTATTTATGGAATAACTATAAATTAACTTGGTATAAGCCAGGCAGTAACTCTATATTAACTGTGGAGTAACTCTACATCATCTGTGGGGCAATTCTGTTAGCTGTGTAAGTATATAGCCCCAAATCCTATATGGCTAATTCTTGTTTGGGCTTTTCCAGAAAATGAGCATCACCTCAAGACCCTTAATCCTAGTTCATGCTGGAAAATGTGTAGTTTCCCTACTGCTCCTTCCTGCAAAGGCTGATCCCATTTTGCCCTGCAGATCCATAGTAGTAGAAATATCCCTACTAAGAGTACTGCCACTCCCTTTTGCCCAGTAGCCAAGTGCTTAGAGCACTTCTGGAAAACATGGGAGTCCTAAGGCCAAAAGGAGAGTACGCAAGAGGGAACTTGACTCTTACAAACCTTTCCTCTTGGTGGGCCAGTTTTAAGGGGAGGGATAGAGGATGCTCTGCTATCACCATTTGGAAGGATTCATCTGAGAGTGGGGACACAAGATTTGGGCCACAGTAACTGTACGGCAACACTCTAGTAGTACCTCTGGATTGTTTTCCTTTTATATCTGGAGTGAGCCTGTAGCACCCAGAGAGTAACACTATAGTGACTCCATGGTCAGAAAGGCAAAACCTGAGAGCTGTAGAAAGTGGAAAAGAAGGTGGGACTGAGTGTAAGGTTGGCAGGGACACTGGTTGGATGAGGAGCAAAACGGAGAGGACTTTCCAACCCCCCCTCGCCAGCTTTTCAGGCTGCTCTGTACGTTGTTTCATGCTTTTCTCCGAGTTCACATCCAAATGTTTCTGGAGTCTTGATATACAAGCAAGTGTTCAGCTAGACACAGAGGTTTCGAATGACATTCTATCATACATATGCAAGAAATAAAGTAGACAATCAGAGCAATATTTACCTACTGTTTTTTAAGTCACAGAAGATTTTCAACTTTTTAGTCACATAACCAAGTAATAACATCTACGTAATTGTAAAGAACCAAATGCATTTCATTTCCTTTCATTACCAGTGGACCTCAAAGTAGTTTTATAAAAGTTGTTAACACGTATACAAATACTTAATGTATATTGCATAGTAAACATGGGGTTTTTTGTTTTTTTTGTTTTTTTTTGTTTGTTTGTTTGTTTTTTACAGTATTCAGGACTCACTCAGTGGAATCATCTGATCTTTGTTAAGCAGGGATCTGATGGGCATGGTTGCCTTTAGACATTAACAAAAGATTTATCCTTCAATCCTACTATTAGATCTGCAAGTCAAGGCATCTGAATTTGTCTGGGGGCTTCTAGACATTATTCCAGCTGCAGCATTGCTTTCCCTATGCGATGGAGACATCATGCCATGTGCACAGCTACAGGTGCATCAAGCAGGCCGTCAGGAGCACCATTGGAAGAATTATATGGCTAACAGCTTGGGCACTATACTGGCTGGATAGCAAATTTTAAAGGAAGATACAATTCCATGCATGGGGGTTAGAAGGCTCTGGTCAGCAAAGATGGTGAGCAGGAGGAGGGTGCTCCTAGCCAGAATGACAAGATACAAGAGCAAAAACAATACAAAGAACAGGGGCTGTGTCCGAGTTACCTTGTCAAGAAGCATCCCTTTGTTCCCTAAAATATCCACTTTAAAAATAACATGGTGGGGTTCAATTCTAAGAGACTGCAGTGTTCACACGGATATCACTGTTTTTTGAAGGGAATTATGAGCATTCATATGATAAGACTAAAAAAGTGTTCACATATTTATTTGCTACTTTATTGACAGGGGTAAGGCGGGGGTAGTTTGAGAACATTCCCACAAAATAAAACTGTTTTCCCACTATTGCACAAGCTCACTTCCAGAAATTAGTTGTTAGATGCTAGTTCTTCTTGCACAGGCAAATCCATCACTAACATCTGGAAACACAGAAGGTATCCACATCACATAAAAAAAAAAAAAAAAAAAACCAACTACAAGATCACTCTGTCAGCTTGCCCTCCTACGTAGATAGACATTATCCTAGTCTAAGCAAGCCACATGAAAGCCATGGAAGAAGTTTTTGTTTTCACTTACGTGAATCTAATCCCAAGATTGGCTAGTGAAATCCACTGCTGAAACTCTGTTCAGACACCCACATGTTCAAGGCCTCGCATACAATCGCACTGACACTCATGCTCCCCGCCCCCCCCCTCCCCCCCCCGAGCACTCTTCTACCTTCTTGGTAAGAAAAGCTAAAAATGACGGAGTTAAATGAAAGGGACTCCCGTCCTGAGCTGCACATCCCCACCTGTCTGGTATCCATCACAAAGAAAAGAAAGGTCTCACTTTCCTTAGAACTGAATCAATTATATGAAAGAGCAAGATCTCCTTGAATGCAATTCATCAGGGACATTAGAATTAGTGATCTGGAGTTTGACAATAATGGTATTGTTTTGAAAGGGAGTTAACATTCATAATTACAGTTATAACCACATAGGAAATGTGTGTAACCATCCTTATGAAGTCTCTAGTGGTTGGAGAGGGTGATTTTATTCAGAGTTAAGGCTCCATCAGAAACACACTTGATTCTCCTACATTTTAGGACAAAGCGAGTTTGACATTGCATCTCACTGGAAACCAAATCAGAACTCGGAATGCAAAAGCACCCAAGGCTAGATTCTAGTTCACCTATTGGGTAGCTAAGTCTACCTAACATGCCTGGGACAAAGTACAGACAGTCAAGAAGCCTGAGCCCAAATCCATTCAATCTTTGCAGGTTAGTCCAAGATTGACCTGGTAAGCAAGTCAACAGCCACTTATCCTAGAACAACTAAGTCTACATCCATCCGGTTTTGTGTTAAACGGGGTTCAGCCATGTTGAAAGCAGTTGATGTGCACTGAATGTCTGCCAAGTTACAGATTTGAACCAGTTTCTGACTACGTATATCAGTTTGTGTGCAACTTTTGTCCCTAGCCTCGGTGTCTAAGTACGATTCTAAGGTATCCTCCTCAAGTACCTGATAAGCCATATTACATGCGATTTTTGTCACAGAGTGCCACTTGACTGGAAGACTGAGTCACAAAAAAACAATGAGGAGGAGGAAGATCCACTCACCTTTCTCAATTGCTGTTTTTTCAGGGACTGGGGCAGGTTGAACTAGAATCTATGTATGGAAGGGAAGTAACTGCCACTTTTCTCAATGTTTGAGCGTGAAATGTCATCAACTCTGCACAGGACAAAACTGAAAGAATTTAGGGTGATGTTGGTCTCCCCTGAAGGTCTAAGTATACCAATTGGGTTGCTTACATGGGCACCTAAGACCAAAAATGCCACTTATGTGCAAGTTGGCATGCTGTACCTGGGGTGTGTGGATGACTATGCATGACTATATACTCACAGAAACTGGGCATATGAACCAGCAACAAAATGTGTGCAAGAGCCCCCATCTTTTCACTTAAATACTTGAGTGGCTAGGGCACTAACAAGGGCAGCCAGAGATCTTGAGTCCTTCTCAAGAAGAGGGTGTTTGGATCTGGGCATCACTGACCCCCCAGAACAGTAGTCTAATCACTACACCAAGGGCCAGACAATGTCCAGCCCTTTCCCCAGTGCTCCTTTTTAAACATGGCCCCTTGAGCAGCCACGGAGGAAGGCATGTAGGTGTGAAAATAAGTTTAACCAGGGTGAAATGTCATCAACTCTGCACAGGACAAAACTGAAAGAATTTAGGGTGATGTTGGTCTCCCCTGAAGGTCTAAGTATACCAATTGGGTTGCTTACATGGGCACCTAAGACCAAAAATGCCACTTATGTGCAAGTTGGCATGCTGTACCTGGGGTGTGTGGATGACTATGCATGACTATATACTCACAGAAACTGGGCATATGAACCAGCAACAAAATGTGTGCAAGAGCCCCCATCTTTTCACTTAAATACTTGAGTGGCTAGGGCACTAACAAGGGCAGCCAGAGATCTTGAGTCCTTCTCAAGAAGAGGGTGTTTGGATCTGGGCATCACTGACCCCCCAGAACAGTAGTCTAATCACTACACCAAGGGCCAGACAATGTCCAGCCCTTTCCCCAGTGCTCCTTTTTAAACATGGCCCCTTGAGCAGCCAAGGAGGAAGGCATGTAGGTGTGAAAATAAGTTTAACCAGGCCTCTTACTTGACTAAGGAGAGAGAGAAAGAGAAGAGAAAAATATGCTGATGCTATGTGTTTTAAAATGTTCTAAGATAAGGAAAAACCTTCATGCCTTGTTTTGTCTGTGTGCAGATGTTAACCTCCTCCTTTCCGCCGAACCAGAAGTTGATAACTGTTGCCAAAACATAGTGTTTTGTTTTTTTCTAAATAAGTAAACTGCTTACGTGTGACAAACAAATGATCAACATCTTTCTGTTTCTCTCAAGGTTGCTTTGACTGAACCCTGCATCTTTTCTCGCTATCTAAAGTATAAATACGCTTGTAAATTTGTAGAGGTCAGAGTTCCTTTGAGAACTCTCCCTGTGATCACTTGTATAGCTTTAAATAAACCTAGATGGCTCTGCCAATTCTAACACAACCACAACTCGAAGTTTGGTTTCTTCCACAAAGGCAAATAAACATTCAAGTTTTAAAGCCAGAAAAAAAGTGGCAAATAAATTTTATCAAACCTTTAACAATAAGCAAGGAAAAGAAATATATGTTAGTAGCAGTAGACATAGCCGCAGGCTAGCCAGAAGTGTGGCCTACGGCCAAAGCAACCAAAAAGGCAGTAATATGAGCTTTACAAAAAGTAACAAATCATTTTAAAAAAAACACTCCATTTAAAAACAAACAATATCATTTTAAAAATTGGATAGTAAAGCAATAGTGTTAAAAAACAAAGATACAACATCAATTCAGTATCCCTTATCATTCGCAAAGTCAAAGAAAAATAAAAAAATAAATAAGAAAAAAAAAATTTAAGAATTACTCAGTTTAAAAAAAGAGTTCAACAAATCGCTTAAATATTACAAGCTTTGCCAACATGTGAAGAAAAATTAAAAACCAGTCCTTTCGCACAAATAAAGGACCAACCCCCTAAATTCCACTAAAAAAAAAAAAAAAAAAAAAAGCAAAATCAAGTCTAAAACAAACAACTCAAAATCACTCCCTCAGACCTCCGTTAAAAATAAAAGTAAAATTAATTTCCCAGGCCAAACAATAAAAGAACAACAAAGTCTAGTTCTAGTGTGA
>NW_005843913.1:17519-30089 GCF_000455745.1 Alligator sinensis | reverse complement strand
GGCTAGACCCGAAATGGCAGGTCGGGGGGCAGATATGGGCCTCTGTCCCTACCCCACTCTATCATTCTTGATGGACAATTTGCTAATCTTTATTATATTTGCAATAGCACTTTAAACACGTAGCCCAGAAAATAGTTTCGGACCACTAGGAAAACATGTTTATTAAGATTCTTTCCTTTCTACGTAAGGAACCCTTCTTTGTCCAAGGAAGTAAATATTAAAACGTATGTATTAAGAGGTTGAACATTTTAATTATGATTTGTGAACTATGAATGTAATTGTTCACTAAAATATACATGACACATTGCATCATAAATAAGCAAGCCAAAGGCACGCTCCCACAGTTGTTATATAATGAAATTTAAAAAAATGTCAAGGCCATGTAAAGATACTACCTACGTGAGCCACTGACCTATTACATTGAGATCCAATACGGTTCCAGCAGTAGTACTGCCATCGTGAAGAAAACAGTTATACTGCCCTTCATCAGAATACTTGATATTAAGAATCTTCAAGGGAACATTTCCATCCGCAATGCTGTCTTTCAATAGCTCTGTCCTTCCCCTATATTCTGGTATCTGTTGTCCATACTGATCTCTCCCATCACGGTACAGATGCACGTAAGCTTCAAAGTTATTTCGGAACCATCTCACTTCCATGTTCTCCGCGCTCATTCTGGGGGACAGGTGGCAGGGTAACAGGATGTCTTGTCCGACAACAGCAGTGATTGGTTGAACAGATCCAATTACTCTGAACTGGTCTGTGACATGTGCCAAAACAAAACTATAAGAAGCTCAGAGAGACAATAGGAATTTCCAAAATAATCACCACGATACAGATACCCACATTAAAAAACTGCAGCTTAAACAGGAAAAAAAAGAAAAAGCAGCTGAAAGCACAATCTTGAAATAGGAAGTGTCCAGCAACCTTAGCAATAAATGTACCTGACAACTCTACCCATAAGTTATATAACATGTTGTACCTGTAAGTGGGTGGGATATCCTAAGTATATTCAAAACATCAAGTTAACATTTTTTCATAGGACATTTTCTGAACCATTCAGCATACAACATGTGTCATGACATTTCGTTCCAGTTTGTGATAACAGTCAATGTCAAAATATAGGAACTTCCACAAAGAGAGATGTTTCCTGACCAGGCCTATCCTTTAGTTGTCTTTCTGAGAGGTCAACTGCATACATATAAAATAAGAACTGAAAGTGGGAGCTCACATACTATTGAGGCAATTCTTGGCTGTTAGTATGATAGAAAAGGCCCCTAGGATTTTCTTGACTATGAGGCCCAGTCTCTTCCTGTGGAATATGAGGTGGTGGTGAACACTTTTGGGAGGACTGGGAGATGTCAATGCCTTAAGTGGTAAGAACAGGTTGTACATACTCCCTATTAAGTAATCATCTCAGTCAAGGTGTAGCTTCCTGAACATAACTTGGCAGTTGACAAAACGGCTGACGATGTACAAAACAAATACCAAAAAAGGGAGTAATACCTAACTGTTTTCATACATGTATTATCCAGTTATGAGATGGCTCAAAGAAGAATGAATGTACAAATAGGCACATTTTCAGGAAATCTTTAGATTTTCTGTACTCTAGGATTTACCTCCTCTGCTGCTTGGACTGACTGGCCAACTGGCAGTAAATAAAGGGTATTAGGTGTCTTCTACTCACTGGAATAAAAGTCCCTGGAAGTTGTGACAACAACAACCACATGATGATTACACGGGAGGGAAGGGAGATCTGACTAGCACACAAGTAAAGCCTTATTTCTCAAAAAAAATAAAAATAAAAAAAAACAACCCGAAAGGAAAAAAAAGGATATATTGATAATTTACCCTGAAACTTGTGACTATTTTTTATTGAGTTATGTCTAACAGACTTGAGTCATCACAATAATTCAACCACTGAATAAAACTATAAAACCTTGTAAGCAGCAGAAATAGATAATCCTACCTGCTTCCAACTTCTGGATGTAAAAACAAGTGCAGAAAATGATAAAACCAGGGGCAGAGGTGCTGGCCTTAGAGCTCAGACACAAGGAAGAAGCCACCTTCTTCATTGTATCTTGAATCTGAAAGTACAAGCAGAAGACGGAAAAATACCAAGGTGGTGAGCACAACCACACTGATTTTCACAGTGGAGTGAGTCACCACGCTGATTATCACAACTGGAAACTGGAATTAGATGACTCAAAACATCACATTGTACAAACTATTACTGGGGGGCATGGAGAAAAAAACAAGGCTGCTTAAACTAATGAGATTATGCAATTAGAACAAGTACTGAGACTGGGATCCCACTAATCAATGATTACTCCCCTCTCCCTTCCCCTGAATTAGAAATCAAATCAAACAGAAGACAGGGAAGCTAAGTTCAAGGTGTGATAAGTGCATCACATTCTGCTCTAAATTAGATCCATTTGTAGGGCTCTATTGCTGCGTGCTGCTATGAAAAATTCCTTTAAGGAAAACAGTTTCATGACAAGACAGCAACATAAGATTTCTCTTCCTAAACCATTGATTACAGATAAATTTTACTTGTTGTAACTGAAGACCACCATTTTTTTTTTGCCCCTGCATATAAAGAGAATAAATAGTCTAATGTCACCCTCTTTCTAACCAGTCTTCAGGTATTTAAAGATTATGACCAATCCTCTTCAGCCTTCTCTTTACTAGACTAAATAATCCCAGTTCTTCCATGTTCTTTTTTTCTATCTGAAGATTTCAGATGATGTAGAATGCAACATATCTAATAGCAAGTTGTTCCAACTGTAGTTTACTGTAAGTGGAATACCTGCACTTCAGATCTGAATGCCTGATATAATTTTCCATTTGGATGGGGGCAAAAGCCGAGCAGGAGTACCCAGATGTTTATTAATACGATCAGCTGGGAAAGCTAGCAGGGCAGTGAATGGGAAGCTATGGTCGGACACACAGCTGACTGGCGTGGGAAGTTAAAAGACAACTGACCAAACAGTTGGTTCTCTTCTGGTGAGGGAAGCAGCATAAGGGAAAGCTTGTGGGAGCACGGAGGTGTGGTGGCAGCAGCATGTGACTGACCAGGGACTGGCAGAAGAGTGTCCTGCAGGTGGACTTACCTGAAGAGTGGGAATGAAGAGGGAGTTGCTGTATCTGAGCCAGTGTGTTCAAGTCCAGTGAGTGTGAGTCTTTGTTCCTGAGACCTGAATAAGGAAGAAAGAAAGACTGATCGAAAATGTGAGTTTGGGACACTGGCCTGAGACAGTCCCTCCCTGAAGGAGATGGGTGGGGAGATAGTGTGACTGTATATTTGAAACCTGTGGGGTAAAGAATAGGACAAGAGGTCAGTGGTAAGAGATCGGCTGCTGGGACATTAAGTAAGGCAGTATAAATATTGTGATTCCTTAGGGGACATCTAATGAGATCAACGCAGAAAAATCTGGTGTGGTAAGGATAGGGGATGGAGATGGCGGAGGCCTGGAAGAGGAGCCAGCTGGCTAAATTGCAGAAATTAACATCAGCTTTATCTCCAGGGGCCATATCCGTTTGGTTTCTTCCTTTCCATCAAGTCATGGTGGGTGAATTTAAAGGACACTATCCAATCCTGTGAGAGAGAGTGCAATTTTGCTTTTGTGGCACAGCTATGTCTTCTACAAACACCATTTAAAACAAAGGAACTCAGGGGCTTGAATATTAAAGGGGCCTGGAAATCCTCTACGCCAGTGGTTCCCAACCTTTTTTTGCTGCGACCCTAAGAGACTGTGCTGACACCAGCATGGTCTCTTAGGTGGGGATGGTTGGTCGGTGACGGGGGTGTTCCCGATTCACCTGCTTGATGGCAAACCCAGAAGCACTGCTGGCATACAGCAGCAGCAATCGAGGTAGATATCATTTATGTGGATCTTAAGAAGGCCTTTGATACTAAGGCTGCATGAAGCTTTGGTCCACAATTCAATTCGGAGAAGATTCAGCCTGATTCAGAGGCCAAATCTCCAAATCTGAATCAAATTGGGAGAAGCAAAAAAAACCTTCTGAATCAATTTGTAGCCTCCGAATCAATTTGGAAAATATTTGGAAAAGATCCAAAGATTTGAAGATTCAGATGTGGTCTTTTAGGGGAACAGAAAATGAAAAGAAGGAAGAGGAGTAGGGGCGGGGAGGACTGACATCTCTAGCTGGCCAGTGACTGATTTCTCCCTGAGTCCCCTTCCAATCACAGTGCTCTGGGGGACGGACATAGAAACTGTAACTAAGTCTCTGTGTGCAGGCTTTCTATCCCTTTTGTGAGCTGTTTCTGTCTGAGCAACAGTGTCTGAAAGGTACTGGACTGGCTTGGCTTCCTAGTCAGTCTCCTGCTACTTTTTGTTCTTGGAAAGGATTGGATATAGCTTGGTTTACTACTAGAATCCCTCTACTTATCCCTATCCAATCAATTTCTTTCAATTTATATTTCTTCTTGGGTTTTTTCCCAAATCTTTTTAAAAAGAAAACTGTGTTTTCCCCAGCAGTGTGATCCATCACTGTGCAGGGAAGCACACATTACACACACACACACACACACACACACATCACAGAAGAAGTAGTCAGATATTATTACAACACAGAAGTCACACATTCACAGAAGAAGAAGAGATTATATATAGTTATTCATATTATTCGTTATAGTTACATACAGATTAAAAACAACATAGAAGAGGAAGTCAGATTAACACAACACAGAAGTCAGACAGTTAAAGAAGAAGAAAAAGAGATTATTTTAGTTACACAATACACACAGAACAGTAAACACAACACAGAAAAAGAAGTCACAGATTCAGAATAACATAACAGAAGTCAGAGAGTGACAGAAGAAGAGATCCAATTATATATAGTTATTATTAATCATACATAGACTACAGACAACACAGAAGTCAGATACAGATCAACACAAGTCACACAAGCATAGAATAATAATAATAATAATAATAAGAGAACAGATATTATTTTAGGTACAATGTACACAACAACACAGAACAGCAAACAAAACACAACACAGAAGAAGTAGTCAGACACAGTAAGTCATATATTAGAGAAGACAAGACATATATTCTATTATTAGTTACACACGCAGACACATTTTCCAGCACAGGAAAAATTAATATGAAGCGTGCTGGAAAGGCAGGTGCCAGGACTTCTGGCAGGGGAGAGAGAGGGGCTAAAGAGGGGAGAGGGAGAGTTAGAACTGCAAGTTTCCCCCCTACAAACATAGACATATCCTCTTTCCTAGCAGTCTTCTGCTGCCAGTGGAAGCAAGGAGGTGGAAGCAGTACCTGTCTCTGCACCTGCACTACCTCCTCTAACTCCAGAAATAGGCACCAGCAGCAGAATAACAGTCTCTTCCATCCCAGTTTTATCTCCCAGCCTGAGCATCCCACTGCCAGAGGAGGAGCTGGATCTGAAGCCAGGGGACCTGAGTGCCCTAAAGAAATTCTGCGGACCAAGGGGGAATCTAATTATGTGCTCCACACCCCTCAAAGTTCCCCTAGACCCAGGTCTCTTGGGAGGGGGGTAGCAAGGAATAGGAGATGCTCTGTTTTGGAGTAGCTAGGAACAACGGACACAAACTGGCAGAGAGCACATTTAGGTTAGACATCAGGAAGAACTTCTTTATGGTAAGGGTTGCCAGAATCTGGAATGGGCTTCCAAAGGCGGTGATGCTCTCCCCTACCTTGGGGGTCTTTAAAGCAAACACTGGACAATGCTGGTGTCATCTGACACCAGCACTCGTGCCTGCCCAGGTCAGGGGGTCAGACTTGGTGATCTACTTAGGTCCTTTCCAACTCTAACATTGATGAATCTATGAACCTATGAACCCAGAAGCACTATCCACTTCTCTGCACCACTGCTGTGTACCCTTTGTGACCCTACTGAGGGCCCCCCATGACCCTGATTTGGACTGCGACCCAAGTTTGGGAACCAATGCTCTAAGCCAAAGTGCTAATTGTAACAAAGACCTGTCCCAGGAGTGGCCATGACACCTCTTGGGGCACTTACACAAGTTACATTTTTTTTTGCATGTTCAGGTTCCTGAAAGTGCTCTACAACTTTGCCAGGACACATGTGAACGGCTGCAGAGCACTTTAAAAAAATGACCGATTGCATAAAATATTAACCGTCCTCAAATGAAGTATTATATTAAGATGCTCTTCTTTAGAGGGAATTTGTGTTTCCTAGGGATCATTTTTCATGTGTTGGCCTGGGCTGATGCAGATCAGTCCCAGCCCTGGGGCTGTCAGTGGGTAGAGGGGGAGGAGGAGGGAGGGACCAACACCAAGCTGCTGGCTGGGCTATGCCCTGGATGAGCTGGAGGGAAGATAGGGTGTGTGGAACAGAGATCCCCTGCCTCATGCACCCCCCACCCCTCCAGCTACCCTAGCTGGAGCCCAGCTACCCTAGCTAAAGCAAGGCTGAGCCTGTGAGGTGAGAGAGGTCTATTCCATGCCTCCATACTCCAGGTCAGGCTCGGCAAAGCAGAGAGGGGGAACTGATCAGCACTGAGGTGCTGGCTTGCCTGATCTTTGCTGGAGGGGGTAGTGGAATAGATCCCCCTCACCTCATGGACCCAGCCTGGTTTTCCCTAGTAACCCAACTTTGGTAGCTGTGGGGTAGGGGGAATGAGGTGTGGGGGGCTCTTTTCAACATCCCCATCCTAGCTCAGGAAAGCCCAGCTGGCATCTCAGTGCTGCCCACTTCCATCTCCCCTGCCCTGCCTGCTGACATTCCTGGAGCTGGGGGTAGGGGCAGTGGGGCTGGGAAGAGGGATGGTTCAGTAGCCTCTTTGAAAGCTGATGGAGTGCCCCCACCTGTTTGCCAGGAGGGCTGGTGCCGTCTGGCTTGAATCTGTCCCACCCCTGCACCCTTCCTCCTGCTGATCCAACTAGCTTGGTCTCCCCCTGACCTGATGTGCTGGGTTAGAGAGGTGCTTTAACTCATGGCGCTTTATGTAAAGCGCCATGAGTTAGAGTGGGGGCCTGAAAGTCAGCTTGTGCCTTTGGTGCTCTCTCAGCCCTTGCTTTATCTTGATCCTCCCCTTGTGCTCATCTGCCATGCCTTGATGTGCTTATACCTTTGAGAAAAGGGAGGCTGCCCCAGGGATTCTTGAGTGAGCTCTCATCGACTCCTGTCCTACTCCCAGGTCTGTTTGTTTTGGTTCTGGCTTTAAGCCCACTCTGGCTACTGTCTCCATACTTTTCCTGGGTACCTAGTCCCCACTGGGCAGTGGACCTTCCTGGTCCCTTCCCTCCCCCACCTTTCCCCCGCAGCACTGGACCTGCTTTTCGACCCCCTCCCCCCTGGCACTGGACAGCATCTGGACTCAGCTTGGTCCTTTCTACACATTTACTTGGGCTGTAGGCCTGCTTGGACCTCTTCCTCCCCTTAGTCCCTCCCATACCTCCAGTTGTTATCACAGGCTGTAATCTCCTATGTATTATTTAGGAGCTGCCACCATCCTGCCCAGGAGATGTTCTCTCAGCAGCCTCCAGGGCCAGACCACCTCCCCAGATCAGGCCTGGGCTTAAATATTGTAATCTCAGCCCCCATGTGGGTCATGTAGCTTCTGACCATCTCCTACTATACCTGTCTTCAGCTTCATCTGCAGACTGTCTTGTCTTGAAGTTGGAGGAACACCAAACTTCCTGCTATACAAATACTGTTATGAATCCATATGTGAAGCAAGGGAGAAGGTCTTTAAAAATTGGCTCCAGTTGTAAATGGATGAGTACTTTTCAAAAAGGATATTAGGAATAAAGAAAACCATTGATCAGTAAAGAAGGCTATGTCTTAGAAGTCAAGAAGAAAAAGAATAAAGTGAGAAGTTAAAAAATCAAGCTGAGTTAGACATGGCAAAAGACATCAAAATAAATGTCAAAAAAACTCTTAAGAGATACAAATTAAGAGAGGACAAGACAAAAAAGAAAGAGTGGACTGCTATGCAATGAGAATAGAAAAAGGGTTATTTAATGTTTATGTCATGACCTTGCCACAAATGTTAAGAGTTGGGTGATGTAATTTTCTGATTATGTAAAATTGGGAACCATTGTCAGAACTGAAAAGAATCAAGAGAACATACAGGAAAAAATGGATGAAACTGAGGGCTGCGGCAATAGCAACGGAATAAAATAAATCTGCACAAAATGCAAGGGCTATGTTCTTGGAAATTTGTAATAAAAAAAATCTGATATACACTGGGAGTTAATAACATGGAAAAGCTTGATAAGGAAATGGACCTACAGCATCATAGTGTATGTGGGCAAAAATCATGATGCTGCCACTACATCATTGTAACAACATGCTTCCTTGGTATAGGACATTGCTATGGTGATATACCAGATAAAAATAACCATGTGCCACCAGCATGGCACAGTGCGGGCCGATACTGGACCATCATTTAGTACTTCCAAGAGGAAATGCTAAATGACTGCACAGTAACAATAGAACTGTAAGGGCACATGTAGATACACCCAGTATGATGCAAATGTGAAATACTTTGTATCTGTCAAGATGTTTCCAAGGTATTCTTCTGGATCCCTGACCCAGCTTGCCTTCTGAATCTGTGCTCTATCCAAACCTCCAGCTTGTCAGATTGATTTCTTGGCTTCCTGATGTGGCCTATACCTGGATTTTTGTCACTCCTGACCCTGTTTGACTCCTTGTTCCTAAAGTGGCCCCTGACCTCGCTGCCCCAACCTGGCATCTCAGCTTGCCCAGACCCCCCATATAATGAAGATCATCTGGCATGGAGCCCACCCCCTGCTGGTGCTCTTAGATCCACCTATTTTGGATGTCACAACTTGGATAAACCCACAGGCTGGTCTGAACCAGCTTTGCCTCTATCTGCCAACTCCTGGAAGCCCAGATATAGCAGTTTCTAACTGATAACTAATCTCTCTAGTCCCAGCTGGTGCACCACCAAGAGAATCATGAGCACTCATGTGAGGAGGTATGATGGCTGTGGCTCCTGCTGTTGCTCCTCAATTTCCCATGCAGGCTGTCTTGGGGGCACCATAAACTCCTCTCATCTAGTCACTGACTGAAAGATCGGAAACCTGACCTGCAGAACCCTCAGTTATAACTATTTAATCAAGTTCAGGTCCGTGATCAAGTCCCCCTACTCCCAGTCCTAGAAGTCCTATTAGACTCTGGGCAGTAGACAACTTCATTAACAGGTCTGTAGGCCAGATCTTGTGTTTCCCATTACAGTGGCATATAACTCTAGAGGCTATTGAGTACACAGATAGTTCCATGTTGCAGTCTCATACAGTCATAAACCATAGCTCTGGATGTAACCATCCATGGATAACATAAAACATGATTTGGGACAATCTATTCCCTCCATTACCCCTTGATTCTGGGCTGTCCCTGGATTGCCTGCTACAATCTGCTGGTCAGGTTAAAAACCTGTAGGTTCATTTTGGCTCCAGCTACTACTGGTGACACTCTTGGAAACTGAGGAACAGTACACTGACAACCCTGTAGCCATGGATTGGGCACATCATGTGTGGGAGGTCCAAGAGAAATGGAAACACTGTATGGATAAGGTAAAAAAAATCTTACAAGTGACAGCCCAACTGGCATCATCACCAAGGATCTGCCTGTTCACTAGGACAGAAGGTATGGTTGTCATCTGAACACCTCTGCACAGACTGGCCATCACAGAAGCTAAATCACTGATATATTGGCCCCTTCTACATCATTCATCAAATTAATTCAGTAGACTAGATCCTGGTATAATAAAATCCCAGTGTAACAGGGCCCTGATCTTAAGCCCTGTTATGGTCCAGCAAGACTCACTGGACCCACACACACCGGGGGACCTACCAGAAGGCGAGGGACTGGTGGTGGGGCTGAGGGAGATGAGACAACAGCATCTGGGGTGGACATGAAGACCTCCATGCCTGATCCAGGGAGGAGCCAGGTCATGGGACCCCAGAGCTGGCTTCTATTGGTCAGGAGGAGTCTGGTTGGAAGATAAGGCTGTGCAGGCCCTAGAAACTCATCCCTGGAGAGGGGAAGTATGACAAGCCTAGAGCTCATACATGCTGTGTGGAGGTGCAGACTTGACAAAGGGGACAGGGATGCCCAGCTGGAGACAGACTTGCAGCATTGGTGTTCCTGTTAAACCCTGAAGAACCTCCATATGACTGTTGAATCAAGTTAATTGACAAGGAAAACCTAGAGGGGCAGAGGCTTCTGCCCAGTAAGGTAAAATAAGAAACAGGAACAAAGCAGACATAACAATTAATGTGATGTGGAAGAATTTAAGTAATTGATGAGAATACAATTTATTATTGAAATATATAGAAATCAATTAATTAAGAGTCAATAACTGTATTAATTGATTGGTGTGCTGGCGAATGAAATATATCAAGATGGATTGATAAGCAGGGATCCTGGTTTTCCCTGATAAAAAAATCACAAATTCTCCAATAAAAAATGGCAAATTCTCTAATAACGCCCCCAAATCCATGATTAATTGCTCCCCACAGGACCTCTGGCCCTGCTGGTGCCCCTCATTCCCAACCCACAGCCCCCTGGCCCTCTTTGTGCCTCTCACTGCCCCCCCCACCCCAGCCCTCACAGCCTTGCTGGTGCCCCTCACCCCCACACAGCCCCTGCTCCCCAAGCCCTGCCAGAGGGGCTCCCAGCTTCCAGGGATCTGGATCTGAGTTCACAGTCCCCTGCCCCTGCTCCCCCCTGCTGCCTGCTTCAGGCTCGGGGGATGTGGGGCGGCTCCCCACCACCGCACACACTCCCAGGAGGCAGGGGGGACCTGCACCCCCCAGATCTGTACATGGGGCAGGCACAGGCTATGCACTTGGTCTCCCACCCTGCTTTCCTCCCCCAGGGCCTCTGCAGCCCAGCAGGCATGACCCAGCATGTCAGGGAAGAGCAGAGCCATGTGGGGTTCTCCCTAACACTCTGAGCTCCCCAGCAGGAGCAACCCAGCATGGCAGGGAACAGCGGAGCTGCATGGAGAAGCTGCTTGCTGCTGCAAGCTCCATGCTGCTGCACTTTCTGTACACAGGGCTGTAGTGAGGGCTGCAGCATGGGGTTGAGCCCCTCAAAGAAGCAGCATGCACAGGGGCCATGTTGCCAGGGCAGCATGGAGCTCGCAGAGGCAAGAAGATGCCTGCACAGCTCCACTGTTCCCTGCCATGCCAGGTCGTGCCCACTGATTGATTAATGTACAATGTTTAAAATTAATGGACCAGACATGAAGACAGATTTCAGTGTGGGTAAGCTTGGTAATTGATGGGGGAAAATGAAGGTAAAAAAAGCAGGGCCATTGAATGCTGATAGCTGAGGGCTTGGGTCAAACCAGGGCCATTTATAAAAAGTTCTAGTGGTGATGAACTTATCGGATAATGAAGTAAAGACTTAGTGGGTGCTAAGAACCTATGGGTAAAGGATTATTAACAGTTGTTCCTTGTGAGTGAGAGACCAGAACATCTGGCCAGGCATTGGTAAACACATCACATTTTGTGGTGAGGATGAGACTGAGGGAGATCATGGGCCTGTGCTGGCATAGGTGTGGTAAGGACAGGGTGTAGGAGAGGAGGAACCCTGTGAAGAGAACTTGTACCACTACCCCTATTGTTAATGATAACTGGAAGATCTCACCTTCCTTTTTTCTGTTTCTTTACATTTTCAAACATCAAAGCATGGCAGGAAGTTAATAAGGGTGACATCAAAGCAAAAAAGAGGGATGGGTGAAGGATTCGAGACACCACCGAGGCAACCAGCTCTCACATCCAGTTTAAACACATGGCTCAGAAAAAAAAAATCTGGAACAACTGGAAGACAATGTTTATAAAGAAATACTTTTCTTTATAATTAAGGACCTATTTTTTGGCCAACAGCAACAGGAAATTTTTTTTTTTTTTTTTTAGGCAAGGAAATACAATGGACATTTTGGGAAAGTGTGTATTAAAATGTTGAACATTTGAGTTATGATATTTGAACATTGAATGTAATTGTTGGCTAACCTTATAGATACCCTGCATTGTAATACATGAATTATGCAGAAGCCTCTCCTGCTATAAGGGGGGTGGGGGTGTAGCTCTCTATGTTAAGGAAAGCTACGCATCCCTGCAAGCTGATGTTGGCGACCAGGGTGGATGACTGGAGACCCTCTGGGTTAAAATCCGTGGGGAACACAGCACAGGGGACACAACGGTGGGAGTCTACAACAGACCTCCCACCAAAGTCAAGAGCTTGACCAGGAGTTCTCCTGGGAACTGGCTGAGGCTGCATGCGCCAGGACCATGGTTGTCATGGATGACTGCAACTACCCAAACATCTTGTGGGAGGATCACTCAGCAAAATCCGAGAGGTTGCAAAGCTTCCTGTCATACATGGATGACCTTTACCTGACTCAAGAAGTCTACAGGCCAATGAGAGGTAAAGCGCTCCTCGACCTGGTCCTGGCTACTGGTATGACCTAATCAACGACCTAGTAATCGATGGGAAGCTGGGTGACAGCGACCACGAGCTGATCACCTTCACCATCTGCCGTAAAGCTGGCAAGTCAGTCAG
>NW_005843913.1:16509-17343 GCF_000455745.1 Alligator sinensis | reverse complement strand
GGGTGCCAGGGAGCACGAAGCCACAGTGGCACAGAGCCAGTAGCGAAGGCAAGGCAGGCAGGAAGCGCGGAGGAAGCACGGTGAGGCGGGCAGGGAGTGCTGCGGAGTGCAGAGCCGCGGCAGTGAGGCGAGGCAGGCAGGGAGCGCTGCGGTGCACAGAGCTGCGGCAGCGGGGCAGGCAGAGAGTGCGGAAGGAGCGTGGCGAAGTAGGCAGGGCCGGCCCGCGGGCCCCAGGGCCCCCAGCCAGCAGCGAGGGGAGGGGAGCTGCTTACCCCTGCAGGGCCCAAGGGAGCGGCCCCGCGCGGGAGGCCAAGCAGCGGCTGCTGGCAGTGCCAGCCCTCACCTGCCTCCTCACTCCCCTGCCCACTTCAAGCCAGCCCAGCTGCCCTGCCCTGCTTCACAGCCAGGCGGTGCCTGCTCCCCCGGTCAGTCTCTCCCCAGGCACTGTGACTCTCCAGGCCCAGCCGCCCACGCGTGAGGCCCCTGAGGGGGCCGCTTCTTACGTGCTGCTGGAGACGGGAGGAGCCCGGCCAGGTCTGCACTGGTCAGCAGAAGCGGCGGCAGAGCCGTGTGCTGCTCAGGACGGGACAGGCCGGCACTGGTCAGTCCTGAGCAGCACACGGCTCCACTGCCGCTTCTGCTGGCTGGTGCGGCTTCAGCTGCATGCTGCTTTTCCTGGCTGGTGCCAACTCAGTTCTGCCCAGGTGGGTCCTGCAGCACCATGTCAACCCGGGCATGGCACCAGCAGCAGGCTGGGTGGGCCACAGGTTAACCCCAGCCTGGCTCTGCAGCTTCTCCCACACCAGGTCAACCCGGTTGTAGCCCAGCGGCTCC
>NW_005843913.1:8521-15681 GCF_000455745.1 Alligator sinensis | reverse complement strand
GGGTAGGTCTTGCTTGACCAATCTCATTTCCTTCTACAACCCGGTGACCTATCACCTGGACAAGGGAGAAGAGATCGATCTCCTATATCTTGACTTCAAAAAAGCCTTCGATCTGGTATCCCATGATCACCTCTTGGCAAAACTGGCCAATTGTGGCCTTGGGTCCACCACAATCCGCTGGTTGGGAAACTGGCTCTGTGGTCAGACCCAGAGGGTGGTAACTGATGGAAGTCAATCATCATGGTGCCCTGTTACCAGTGGGGTCCCCCAAGGCTCTGTCCTTGGACCCATATTGTTCTACATCTTCATTAATGCGGACATTGGAGTCAGAAGCAGACTGGCCAAGTTCACCGATAACACCAAGCTTTGGGGCAAAGCACCCACACCTAAAGACAGGAGGGTGATCCACGCTGACCTGGACAGGCTCAGCAAATGGGCGGATGAGAACCTGATGGTGTTTAACACTGAAAAATGCAAGGTTCTCCACCTTTGGAGGAAAAATGTGCAGCATCCTTACAGGCTCGGCAGTGCTACACTGGCTAGCACTACGGAAGAAAGGGACTTGGGGGTCATCATTGACCACAAGATGAACATGAGCCTGCAATGCGATGCTGCAGCTAGTAAAGCGACCAAAATGCTGGCTTACATCCATAGATGCTTCTCAAGCAAATCCCAGGACGTCATTATCTCCTTGTATGCGACCTTGGTGAGGCCGCAACTGGAGTACTGCATCCAGTTTTGGGCTCCACAATTCAAGAAGGATGTGAAGAAGCTTGAGAGAGTCCAGAGAAGAGCCATGCACATTATCAGAGGTCAGGAAAACAGACCTTATGACGACAGGCTGAGAGCTATGGGGCTCTTTAGCCTGGAAAAGTGCAGGCTCAGGGGTGATCTGATGGCCATCTATAAGTTTATCAGGGGTGACCACCAGCATCTGGGGGAACGTTTATTCACCAGAGCGCCCCAAGGGATGATGAGGTCAAACAGTTATAAACTACCGCAAGACCATTTCAGGCTGGATATAAGGAAGAATTTCTTTACTGTCTGAGCCCCCAAGGCTGGAATAGCCTGCCACTGGAGGTGGTTCAAGCACCTACATTGAATACCGTTCAAGAGTAAATTGGATGCTTATCTTGCTGGGATCCTATGACCCCAGCTGACTTCCTGCCCTTCGGGCAGGGGGCTGGACTCGATGATCTTCTGAGGTCTGTTCCAGCCCTAATGTCTATGAAATCTATGAAATTTGTAGGCACACTCTCACTGTTGATATAGTTTGAAAATCAAAAATCTGAAGTCCATACAAAGATAATACCTACAAAAGGCACTGACCTGCTATGTTCAGATCCAACACAATTGCATAGTTACTAGTGCCTTCATGAACAAAACAGTAGTATTGTCCTTCATCAGAATACTCAATATTAAAAATCTTCAAGGAAACATTCCCATCCACAATACCATCTTTCAACAGCTCTGTCCTTCCCTGACATGCTGGCATCTGTTGTTCATACCAATCTCACCCATCATGGAATAGATGCAAATAAGTTTCAAAGCTATATCTGATCCATCTCACTTCCATGTTCTCAGTGCTCATCCTGGAGTGCAGGCGGCAGGGTAACATGATGTACTGTCCCACAATAGCAGTGATTGATTGATCCAATCCAACTGCAGTACTCTGAACTGGGCTGTTACATGTGCCAAAACAGAACTATACTAAGCTCAGAGAGACAATGAGAATTTCCAACATAATCACCAAGATTAGAAAATTGAACGGGCAAAAAATTAAGCAACTGAAAGCACAGTCAGAATATAGGAAGTGTCAAGCCACTTTAGCAACACATGTGCCTGAAAGCACCACCTACAAGTTATATCACAAGGAGTGCCTGTAAGTGGGTGAGATGCCTTAATTATTTTAAACACATAAAGTTAACATTTTTCATTGGGAATGTTTTGAACTATTCAGGACACAAGAAGTGTCATGACATTTCATTCCAGTTTTTGATAAAAGTGAATGCTAAAATATAGGAATTTCCAAATGGAGACAGGTTTTACTGATCAGGCCTATCCTCCAGTTGTCTTTGATAGAACAGTGGGATAAATATAGAACAAGGACTGAAAGACAGGGTTCAAATACTATAGTGACAGCTGTCACCTGTTAGGATTAAAGCATAATCCTCTAGGGATAGCTTTATTGTCAGACTCACCCGCCACCCTGGGAATGTTAGAATGTTTTGAGCAACCTGGGAGGACTGGGAGGCGTGGAAGTCACTGTAAACTCTGTATTCAGTATCTAATATAATAAAGGGTTTAATCTGTCTGTCCATAATGATTTTTGCCCAACTGTGTGTGCACTGCCCTGCACTGCCCTCCCCTGCAGCCCCTGTACTTGCAGGGTCACTGCTCTTGGAGGCGCCAGAGTCCCAAGGCAGGCTGAGCAACACAGGTGCTGCCTGGGGCTTGGGCTGGGCTTGGTACCTCCTAGAACCTCCCCTTATGGTGCATCTGCTCCCACAAGCAGTGCTGGAGCTGCAGGGAGAGGTGCCTGTGGCAGAAGGGCTGGGGCTTTCCTGGAGCATCTCCATGGAGGACAACTTCTTCCCTCCCCTTCATGCTGCTTGGAGCATGTCCCAGCTCCTGGGGTCAGTGCAGCCAAAGGAGCCCCTCGCTGCTCACTTCCCGCTCTGCACTCAGAGCTCCTCACACGTTCACAGAGGCTGAAGCCCAGGGTGATTCTTTTTGGCTAAGCAGTCATTGAGATGTGGCCACCTGCTCCCCACCCCAGGAATCCTGGCCTGCTTCCAGGAAGAGCCAGGTGAAGAGAGCAGCCTGTGTGGCCTAAGGGGAACCCCACGTGTGGGGCCAGGGTGGGGCATCCAGAGCTGGCTAGGTGGTAGGCTGGACTAGTCTCTGCCAAGCTCCTGCCAGCAGTACACAGGGGCTGTGGAGGAGCTGGGTCTCAAGCACAGCTGGCCTCAGCCCCAGGGCAAAGGGCTGCTTCCCCATTTGCCTCTGCTAGCCCACATGGACCTTGCCCCCTCCCATCCAGGCTCCTCTAGCCCAGCCTTGTACTGGTCCTCAGCTGGAGTTGCTAAGCGTCCCATGGAGCCTGAGGCCACTGATCCTGCAGGGACATAAGTGCCTGCACCTCTCTTCCCCAGTGGTGCCAGTCCTGCCCCACCCCTTGCAACACTCACCCCACGGGGCCCTGGGCAGGGCAGGTGATGGTGACAAGCAGGGCAGCCAGCTTGCGGGGGATGAGGGGCTCCTTTGTCTGCACTGACCCCAGAACTGGGACAGGCTCTGAGCAGTGGGGAGGGAAGAAATTGTGGTCCAGGGAAATGCTCTGGGAAAGCCCCGGCCCTTGTGTCACAGCTGCCTCCCCCTGCGGCTCTGACAGCACTTCTGGGAGCAGCTGTGACTCGAGGGTAGGCTCCAGGCAGCAGTGAGCTTTTCCCCAGCCTCAGGCAGGGCCTGCACTACTTATCCCATTCCAGGGCTGCAGATTCCCTGAGCATGGCAGCTCTGCCAAGCACAGGGGATGCAGGAGAGGGTAGTGCTTGGGAGGACCAAGTGGGAGGCAGGACTTGTCTGGCTGGAGGCTGCAAGGAAAGCCGATGTGTGAGGGGATGTGGGATTTGCTGCCCTGGCACTCCTCAGGGAAGTGCTGGTGGAGGGAGGGAAGGGAGAGAGCAGCAGGGTGTTTGGGAAATGGGCAACAGCAGTACCACCCCACGGGGAAACCAAACCCCAGACCCCCCCGAGGCTAGATATCAGGACCATCCAAAGTCATGGCAGGTGAGTTTGGGGGATACCCCGAAGGTAATCGAGGAACCTCTGGGGTCTTCATGAGGTTCCTTAGCAAGCAAGGTCAGCTGCTCGGGCAAAGGCGGTGCAGGATCGAATCATCAAGTGGAGACAGGCACATGGGGAATACTTGGTCAAAAAAACTGCTCTTCCCCTCCTTGTCAGTCTAGATGGCCAAATGGAAATAGAATGTCACCCTACTATGCATAAGTAATTGATGCATCTATATTATATCCATATAGCGTATAACTGTAATTTAATCAGGAAAAACAGTGCATTCCCCCTAATAATATCTAGTTATAAAACTTCTCAGAAAGTCTTCTTCACAGATTTCACCAGATTCTCAAAAAGCAGCAAGGGTGTACAATATTAATGGTAACATGAAGCAAATTACTTTGACACCTCTCCAGTAACATATGTGTTCATGCTGTGACTATATATGGATGGCATATTTTATTCAAGTTAAGTTTAGCTGCATTTGTAGCAGTTTCAGCTCTGGTTTCTGTTCCTTCCTCACAGTAGTTGAATATCCCTTTTTGGATATTCAACAGGATATTCTCTGCAGTCTCTCAGATTACTCTGTCAGTCCCCAGATTCCTTCCCCCCCCCCCCCCACACTGTCCCCCCCCCCCCCCCCACAATGTACAAACTACCTGGGATACTGAAATTAGAATATGGAGGAAGAACTACAAAAGCAGGAGAAATAAGAAAACTCTGAATGCAGAAAAACAATCCTCAGTATTTGGGGAGTTTTTTCTGGGTCTGTATGACACAACAGCTGCTCAAATGTAAGCATATGAACTCATTCATAGACAGCCCAATGCTGTGACTGTTCCAAAGATTTTACTTAGAGGTATGTAGATATTATGTTTGTGATGGGATTCAGTAAGCATGAGCCTGCATTGAACTACATCAAGAGAGAACTGTGCCTAATGCCACATTTCTTATGTCATTTTAACATTCATCTTTTGTCTCAGCTTGACTCTTATCTAACAGCAGAACTGGGCTGGCCTGCAACCTTTGAACTCACAGCAATTTAAAAAAAAGCAATCAACACTATAAACTTCAGTTTTCAATCCAAAGATGATTCATTCCCCAGCCAGTAACTGATATAAAGCTCCTGTGCTATACAGCCTGGTGCTGATTACAGGTGCAATAGGGCTTTTGTCCCTTATGGGATGATGCCATCTTCTTTTGTTTTATAGGGGAAAGGGGGTCATATATTACCTCTTCTTAACTCCTCCCAGTTGAAAAGATCTTTCCTGCCATGACTTTAATGCTCAATTATGATTTGTTTCATTACTTTCTTTGGTTGTATGGGAGGATATTCCAAACAAAAGAAACATATAAACAGGAAAAAAAAGCCTCTGTAAAGCACAGCACCATGACACGTGGCTATTGAGAAATATGGGGCTCCACAATCCCCTACACCCCTTCCTCACACCACGTTGACCCTGCAGATCCTTTCAGGTGAAAAACAGAGTTCAAGCAAAGAAAAATAAAAATAAGCAGGTCCTTGCCATTTTTGTGGCTTCAATAAACTTCTTGTTCCCTTGTCATTTATTTCAAACAGTTTTTACCTCATTGTGATTCTTTTATCCCATTCCCTGAGGGTGGTATATTCCCAGGCTTTGGTCTTCCAACCTCTATTTCCCTCAATGGGTCTGGTCCCATGTTGTTGGTTTTTTGTTTTGTTTTGTTTTTTTTTTAGAGTTGCTGTGTTCCTCTGCATATGGCTCTCCCCTTCCTTTCACTGCAGGGGTTCCACATGTGTGATATGCCCTTCCTCTCCTTTCCTCAGTTGGGGGATCTCCAAGGTCATTCCATCCCTCTGCCCCAGTTTTCCCTTGCCAGCTCCCAATCCTTCTCCCTCTTACACCTGGGTCATCTCTGTAAAGCTCAGGTAGGCTCCTGACCTGCACCCTTACATGCGGCTGATCCTTAGTGAGTGGTCAACCAGCACCTAGAGATTTGACATCACTTTAATGGATGAGTTCTGTACAGATTTAATAACATGAAAGGACAGTGTCCCAAATAGTCCTTCCACATGATGTCTCATTTGCATCCAGTATCACTCTCGTCTTTGCTGGCTTTTGCTTGGGCTAGATGCTCCTCATCCAAGACTCCTGTCAGAACTGTATTTGCTCAGATAAGCTCTTTCCCTGATTTTTTTTCTTCCAGAGTGGAAAAGAGTTGTGATCTGTCCAGGTAATGAAAGCTAATATTGAATCAATGGTCAGTACTCTTTCCTTGCGACTTGGGTTCCTTTTTGCCTTTCCAGTTAGATTCTTAGGCTCAGTAAGAGTTTGTGGCAGGATGTGCTTTTTACTGAGGTCAAAAGGGCTCTACAACTCCTATGGCCAGATTTCTTGGAGGAACATAAAAGTCCCCACCACACACACATCACATTCTACTTCCCCTGGTGAGGGGAAAACTAGCAGTGTGGTGAGCACAGCTATCAATTATCACAGCGGAGTGAGCCAGCACATTGATCATCACAGCTGGATGCTGGAGTTAGATCATTGGAAATATCAAATAGTGCAAGCTATACCGGAGGGGAAAAAAAACCCAATGCTGTATAAGCTCATTCGATTAAGGAATTAGAGCAAGCACTGAAACTGGGATCCCATTAATTAACTGCTGTTCTCCTCTCCCTTCCCCTGGATTAAGCTTCAGATCAAATAGAAAACAGAGAAGCTAAACTTGAGGGTGTGAGAGAGTTTTCATCATGTTACACACTAAATTAGATACATTTGCAGATTTAGGTGTCTCCTGTTGCATGCTGTTATGAGAATCGTCTTTGATGAAGTTTCATGACACAACAACTGCCTGAGACAACATGATATTGGTCCTCCCAACTAACTGATTACAAGGGATCCAATTAAAAAAAAAAATAAAAAAAATCACAAATTCTCTGCTAAAAAACAAAAAATCTGTGATTAAAATTAAGGGTGCCCCCATAGCCCATCCAGCCCTGCTAGTGACCCTCACTCCCCACCCACAGCCCCCACAGCCTTGCTGCTGCCCATTGCCCCGACCCACAGCCACTGCTCCCCCAGCCCTGCTAGAGGGAGTCCCCATCTAGCAGGGTTAGACTGGATTGTACCCCCTGCCCCTGCTCCCCCGCCCCGCCTGCTGTGGGCTTGGGTGGGGCAGCTCCCTGCTGCTGTGTGCACTCCCAAGGGGCAGGGGGGACCTGCATCCCCTAGATCTGTACCTGGGGCAGGTGCACACTGAGGCTGCTGGCCAGGGTGGGGCTTGGGGCCCAGGGCCACAATGCGTGGCTGCAGGGCTCCAGTGGGGAGCAGGATGGGGCCATGGGCGACTCATCTGGGGGCGGGCTGGCTCCCCGCCAGCAC
>NW_005843913.1:8076-8362 GCF_000455745.1 Alligator sinensis | reverse complement strand
CCCCCCGCCTGCCTTGGCGACAGGTGTACAGAGCCTGCCGCTGTTATGAGGGGAGTAGCCCCACCCCACTGCCCTCAGTGCAGCACCACACACAGGAGGTGTGTTGCCAGGGCAGTGTGGGGGTGGGGGGTGAGAAGCAGTGAGGTGGTTCTTTGTGCAGCTCCTCTCCTACCTGCAGTGTTGGGTCGTGGGGGCGGGGGAAGCACGGTGGCAGGGAACAGCAGCGAGCAGCCACTGTTCCTTGCTGCCCTGCTTCCCTCTGCCACAACCCCGTGTGGCTGGGGGC
>NW_005843913.1:4809-7969 GCF_000455745.1 Alligator sinensis | reverse complement strand
TGCAGGAGGCATGTCACCAGGGCAACAGTGGAGGAGGCGGGTGGTGAGCAGATCCCTGTGTCGCCGTGCTGTTCCCAGCCGCGCCAGGTCATGCCTGCAGAGCTGCAGAGGCCCTGCAGGAGGGAAGCAGGCCAGGAGCTTGAGCCTGCTGCATGCCCCCTACACAGATCTGGGGGGCATAGGTCCCCACTTCCCCCTGAGAGTGAAAGCGGTTGAGCTAAAAGCACTGCTGGCTGTCCAAATGCTGCCGGGTGGGCACTCCACGTCATTCACCAACACCTCCCTGATCCCTCAGCCCCCAGCCAGCCCCACTTACCTAACCTTACATGCTCCAGAAGGAAAATGAGCCAGAGGTAAGCCTTGGGACTGACTAAAAGCATCAGGCCCTGCCCTTCCCCCTCTCCCTCTGGGTGCCCCTCTGGGCAGGACTGGGAGTTTCCCACCTCTTGTGTAATCAGCTTGTGCAGGCTGGAATGCCGCCAGCCTGCAGAGGTCTTAGCAAAAGGGGGAAATCCGCGTTTTCTCTGATAAAAATGGGAAACCTGTGGTTTTCTCCATTTTTCCGTGGGAAATGGAAAACCCGGATCCCTGTTGATTACAGACACATTTCACTTGCTAGAACTTAAGATCGTTATGTTTTTCTGCCTCTGCTGTCACAGAGTATAGTTTAGTGTCATCTTTGAGCCCTTGTACATGTGATGAGGGTTTACTCCTTCAGGGTTGCATTCTATGCCCTCTAAATTGAAACAGATCTCAATTGTGATGGCATAGTGATGGATAATTTTTCCATCACTGTTTAGACATCATGGGCTATAAATCTCATGAAATACTCAGCACGGTATTCACAGTAAATTGCTGCAGGGCGTGCTGCATAACAATCCGCCCTGCTGATCTCTTTGTATTAAATTACAGCAGGGGGCAACGCACACTGCTAACCTCTGGAACAGACTGGTGATATCTACAGTTCACAGATCGTTGATACATACAGATGACCAAAAGTGGTACGATTTCCTTAATTTAATTAAGTTAATTGTCATGTCATTAATGACCTACCCAGGGCTGCAGATAATACAGGTTAGCAGAACAAGGAATAGACCCACAATGAAGTATGACCCCACCCATTCAATTGGATCTATTCAAACAATCACTAGTGTGCTAATTAGGGATGGAGATTAGTTTATGATGATGAAAATTCATTTAAATCATCAAAAATGTGCATACATGTAAAATGTGATGCCATTAAGCCATACAAAAGGGCAATTTTCGTCATGTGTACAACAGTCCCTTAGAAACAATAAAGATATCAGCAAGGATACACATCGATATATAGCAAAGCCTCACTTTCAGGGAATTAATAACACTGTGCTGATGCTAATACAGGTCAGGTGGGGTTTGCCTGCTACCGTACCTATGATAGATGGCACTACCTGCAACTGTTAACTAGGGCTGTGCAAAATTATCCAGCTGTTTCATTTCAGTGCTGTTTCAACTCATTTGGAGCTCGAAACAGTGAAATCAAAACAAAATGAAAGGCTTCGAAACAGCCTTAAAACAAACGAAGGCAGACGAAACTTCGAAAGTTCCAAAATGTTTCAAGTTTCAAAGCTGAAGCTAGGCTTGCTTGCACGGAAACAGAAAGTAAAGAGAGGGAGGGGGAAGAGCAGGAGGAGGGCTGCTCTGATACTGACTGTGTAGCTCGCCAGTGACTGTCATCCTTCCCTGAGGTCGCTTCCAATCCCAGTGCTCTGGGGGAGGGATGGCAAAACAGCATAACAAGCAGCACTGTTTAAACTGGGCTGCTTTCTGCCTTGGGGTCAGTTACTTGGTGTAGGCGTGGCTCATTGGGCAGGGTGAGCTCACCTGTGGGTTCATGGTCACCAATAATGGGACTAATATGGCCAAGATTGTCTGTGATGCCAACTTTGTTGGCATCTGCTGTGTGGCGCACAAGTTCCACCCGATTGTCAGGGATGCCTTGGAGGGGGACAGGGCTGCCGGTGATGGCACCAGCCAGCACCACCAGCAAGCTCATTTCCAAATGCAGGAAGTTGGCAGGCTACTTCCACCGAAGCATCAAGGGGAGCAAGATGCTGCAGGACAAACAGGCAGAGCTGAACATCCCGCAGCACAAAATCACGCAGGTTGTGGAGATTCGGTGGAACTCCACATACCTGATGCTCGAAAGGCTGGTGGAGTAACACAAGGCCATCCATGAGATGGCCTTGGTCGGGGAGATTGGGATCAGCAGCCCCCTTAACAGAGCTGAGTGGGATACCATCTCTCAGCTCCTGGTGGTCCTCTAGCCCTTCCTCGATGCCACTGAGACCCTAAGCGCTGGTGATGTCCTCCTTAGCTAGGTGATCCCCATAGTGAGGGAACTTCAGAACCAAATGGAGAGCTTCCAGGGGATCAATGGTCCTGCCTGGGGTAAGCCACTGTCACCAGATGTGCAGGCACTGGTGAGGCAGCTGAAGGAGGACATGAGGAAATGGCTTGATCCCTTGCGGTCCAGTACGGTCTTCTGTGAAAAGTAGTTTGTAAATTCCCTTTGAGGATAAGGCCTAAGAGATTGGAGACAGGTGGTGCTCTCTTCTGGTCTTTGATAGCAGCTGAACCTCGCTAATCTCATCACCAGAAGCCAACTTCCTACAGCCCAAAACACACCAAATGGATCCAGACCATGCCATTACAAGACATGCAAAACCTGCCAAAAATATCTCCAATATGGAGATATCTTTACAATACAGTACATATCTCCATCAGGACACCAAGTGCCCTGATGGAAACTATGTAGAAGACACCAAGCAACAACTGCGCACCAGAATGAGTGCGCATCAAAAATCTATCAGGTAAATTTGAAAAGCTGGTGAAAAATCTCTATATTTGTATGCAGTCACTCTTCCTGCTCTCCAGTGCCTGGCAGAACAGCAGCATACAGGTCTTACAGATTGGGTGTCAACTGGCAGGCTCACACTCAAAAACCGACCTTTGGGTCAAGCACGGACCTGTCCAGATTTCTTTAAGAGGCTCCCTTGGTGGTGGGGATGTGTTTTGGGACGATTCCAAAAGGTTTTTGCCTCATGTTCCCATCTTAAAAGCAGCTCCTTATTGGAAGTAATGTAACTAGCACATGGGGCTGGGGAGTCAGTTGGCAGGCTGG
>NW_005843913.1:1217-4551 GCF_000455745.1 Alligator sinensis | reverse complement strand
CAGCCACTTCTTTATTCAAGCCCATATACTTAGCACAGTGGCTGGGGGGCTCTCAATTGGCATGCTTTGGGCTGGGTAAGACTCTCATCAGGGATGTCTGAGAGAGTCCCTTGGTGGCACGGAGGCGTTGCATGGGGTGGCCTAGAAAGGATTTACAGCAGTAATCCCAGCCCAAAATTCAGTTCCTTATTTGAGATATTATACTTCGTACAGTACCTGGCAGGCTGGCAGTTGGCAGCCTGGCATAGCCAACCTGCATTTTGAACTGGGCAAGACTGTGGTCAAGGATCTCCTGGAGAGTCTCCCAGTGGTACAGAGGCAAGGTGTGGAGTGTCCCAAAAAGGATTTACATCTGTATTCCCAGCCCAAAAGCCAGTTCTTTATTCAAACCCATATATTTAGTACAGTGGCTGGAGGGCTGTTGGGTAGCACCCCGGCACGGCCAAGCCGGGATTTGTTAGCACCGGGGCACGGCCAAGCCGTGATTTAAGCCAGGCAAGACTCTCATCAGAGATGTCCAGGAGAGTCCTCTGGTGGCACAGAGGCATGGTGTGGGGTGGCCAAGAAAGGATTTCCAGCCATAATCCAAGCCCAAAAAACAATTCCTTATTCAAACCCATTTACTTAGTACAGTTGGCATGAATGACTGGCACCTCCCAAGACCAGGACGACACCATTTGTAGGAGACTGCATTCAGGGGTCTTTGGGACTGTCCCCTGATGGCAACAACAAGCAGTCTTGGGTCACCGAAGAAGTATTTTGCCCCGTATTCCCATCCTAATCTGCTCTTCATATAGGACTCTGGACTCGATGCAGGATATTATTTTACATATTAATTAGTATTAATACATAGCTGATGACAGTCTCTCTCTTTAGAATGTGTAATTCATGGATGACAAACTAGTATTGGGTATAGATTAGCTTTGAAAAAGGAACCAGGAAGAAGAAACTGGGACTAAGGAACCAACTTCAGCCTCATCTGCCAGACTAGACTTCTCATGATATTCTGAGCTAAAGTCTGTCACTCCATCTAAGACACTTGCATGTCTCCCAAGTGTTGGATAAAATAGATGCTTAGACCTAGTTAAAATGCTGGAAAAAGTTCATTTATAAAAGTATCAAATATGTAAAGAAAAGCTGATTTTCTGAACCAAGCACTAGAGGCAAGGTCTTGCTGTATAATGTATTAGGCCCTGCACAGGAAGTGCCTAGAAGAATGAAACCCCCAAGCACTAATCAGGCTGGACCTAGTCAAGAGGACACTGAACAAGACAAGACAATCCAAGGGGACTAAACAATTTCAATTAACATTACACCAAAAAGTAGAATGTGAAAGCAGTTTAGTGACTAAAAGCATACATTGACTATACATGTTCAATATTTTGATCTGTTAGTTAATTCAGAATCAAAAAATTTATTAAAAAACCCTAAGTATTAGGTTGTGATCAGATTACTCAAGGAATAGAGTATGCATGAAAGATGCATAATTTAGAAAGTCTTCAGATTCTAAAGGCTTTGCACCTATCCCCTTTATCAATCAGCTAACCACCTGAGTGACAGAGAATGAAGGCAATTCTATAAGAAAGGCAAGGGTTTTTATGCAATACCTTTTACTGGACTGATTGTATAGTTGGAAGAGACGCTGGATATTACAAGAGGTTTAGGAGTGGAGAGAAATATGCCAAAAATTAAAAATATACATGTATTTTGATTTCATATGTGATAATCCTAAGAATTATTTTGTAAGAAAATCCAAAAAAAAGGTCAAGTGAATTAAAATCCAGCTTCTTTAAAATATGTTATGAAAAATAATTCCTTTTTATTTTACCAAAGTCTGAGATTTTATAATACCTCCTAGTACTGCTAGTTACCCTCCCACAGCTCCCTGGCCACTTCTTTCCCAGCACACCCCAGTGATTTCACAAGGTGCGGTTTTCTTTTTCTACTGTTTTTACCAAAAGTTTTTCCTTTTGATACTTTCAAAAGAAAACAGCACAACTCTGCCTGCAGCAACTGGATGTGGAGCAGGAAGTCATCATTACCAACCCATCTCCCTTCGATGCCGGTGAGAGTACGATCAAGTCCAGTGGTTTAAAACACAGCAAAGCACCAAAGGGAACCAACCGATAACAGGGCATTTCTATAGAAATGATCAGCAGTGTATTTTGAACTTTGAATCCAATTCATTTGAAGTTCACCCACCTGGTAGCAACATCTGAGAAAGCTTTCAATCCTCAGCGCCCATCGGCCCCTTCAAACGGCTTCCGCTGTTTTTGTCAGGGTCACTGATTTTTTCAATAAATCTCTATTTCAGTTGAGTGTGGCTGCAAAGCAGCAGATCGCAGCCTTTCCAGCTCAGTTGCAAAGGGCTACTCTTTTCTTTCCCCCTCAGACTGATGGGCGTCCCTTCGTCTCGCAGTGTGTGTCAGGTAGAAAACGAAAGCAGCGGAGACAGCAAACCTGGAGCAGTTTCAACTCTCAGCGTACGAGCCTGCTTCAAGAAACAGCCGCCTTCCTTTCTGGGCTACAAGTAGTGAATCCCCAGGACACTAGACATTGTGCTCGTGCCTTGTAACGAGCAGAACAAAAGCTAGCAAGGGAGTCAGGGCGTCGTGGACTTACTGCGACGGGGGGAGGGAGCGCGTACCGGTCCTTCCGGCACTGCAGAGGCTGGGTGCAGCACACCGGGGCACACGCAGCGCAGCTGGAGCTGGAGCAAAGCGGCTGGTCAGCAGGCACCTAGAAACCGTTTGCCATGGAAACTCCTGGGTTTGGGGTTTTACAGGACATCTTTACAGTCGCCGGCAAACTTCCGCCCCCGCCACAAATCTACTGGAAATAAAACACTGGCTCCAACTCGGAGCCAGCAAAGGGAGCAGGGGCTGTGAGAGGGCCCACAGCTAAGCGGAGGGGGGAGGGTTCACCCCTTCTCTCTGCAGATGATTAGCTAAGAGGGCTGTCCCTCGACGCTCTCAGCCAATCAGCAGCGACAGGCGAGACATCATCACAGGAAAAGGATAAAAGTGCCATTACATTAAGGAGAAATCATTTATTAGAAATCATAATAATCATTGATTAGAAATCATCTCCTTCACCTACTCTACTCCAAAAGAGACCAACTCAGGAAGGAAATCACCACACAATACAACAACTTAAAAGACAGAAATCCAATCATCTTCCCTAACAATGTACAGTGGATACAAAGAGACTGCGAAAAACTTTCTACAGCATTCATCCTACATAAAAAGAAGAAGTGGAACAAAGTACTCCAAGAACAAGCTCCCCAGCCACAAAACAACCATCAGAGGAACAACACCAACACCGTACAACCTTC
>NW_005843913.1:0-938 GCF_000455745.1 Alligator sinensis | reverse complement strand
CCTCGCAGTGGACGAAACCCTAACCTTGACCGCTACATTGACTGCTTCAGGGAAAGAATGAACAATGAAATAACCAGCAACACGCGCCACCACAACCACCTCTCTCTACCAGAGAAAAAGGCCATAGAATCTCTCCCGGGCACTGAGCTCAGGGAGAGGCGGGTGCGGTGAGAGCCTCATAGTGATCCTGCCAGCGCTGCACAGCCCTGATCCCATCCTAGGGGCTAATGTAGATCCCTCCCTTCCTCTGCACAGACTGTCTGGCAACCCCCACGGCCCAGGATCCCCCATCCCCGACCTCCACCTCCCACCAGTGTCTCCCCGAGGTGAATCCTTCACAGCCCAGCACACAGCACTCAGGGTCAAATCTCTCAGGATTGTTGGGCAGATCCTGCCATGTCTCTGCCCGTGTCACACTTCTCTGATCCTCAGACAGGACGAGCTGGGGCTGAGCCGTGTCTGGATCCAGAGTCACCTTCACTGCAGAGAAAGGAGAGCATCAGGGCAGAGCGCAGCCCGGGGGAAGCGTTGCAGCGTGTCAGTGACAGCATCGGCCCCAGCTGGAGGGTGAATCAGGCAGTCTCCTTCCTCCAGCATTTACCCAGCTGTGAATGGGAAGGAGCTCTGAGGCCTCAGCAAAGGGAAGGGCAAATTCACTTCCCACAGGCAGAGACGAGTCAGGGACACAGAAACAATCTGCTGGGTCAGGGCCGGGACTCGGGATCATTCCCCTCCGGCACCTGCCTGTCCTCAGGGAGGACTAGAGACGCTGGTGTCAGAGGGGAGCCAGGCAGAGGGTATGACGGGGAGAACAGGGACACAGCTCAGCTCTTCTGCCCGTGGGACCAGCCTAATTCTGTGCTAGTGAGGAGTAAACAAAAGAGAGAAACAAATGGAAGTTGTTTTATCATGGAGAAAGGAATGGTAACGTGTATGTG
>NW_005843912.1:28210-30135 GCF_000455745.1 Alligator sinensis | reverse complement strand
ATATCAAATTCACCCAAGGAACCTTGTCAGATAATTTTGGCATTCAGTAATTTTTTAAACTCCCACCCAAATTTTCCTTTCTATTTTACAACACCATCAGTATCGCGGTTGTTTTTCCATACGGCTGATCTACTCCTCAACAAAGTTTTCCTTATTGCTGTTTTCACATCGTTATTCCTTAGAGTATAGATCAAAGGGTTTAGTAGTGGGGTAATGACACAATAGAAGACAGACACCACTTTGCCCAAGTCAAATTTATATTTGGCTGGGGGTCTGACATAAGTGAAGATAATTGACCCATAATAGATGGTTACCACTGTGAGATGAGAGGCACATGTAGAAAAAGATTTTTTCTGAGCTTTTGCAGACGACAGCTTTATAATAGTGTTCACAACGTTAACATAGGATGACATAGTAAGCAGGACAGAACTCAAGATGACCACAGAGCTGCAAGTATACCCGACAGCTCCCTGCACATACGTGTCAGAGCAGGACAACTTGAAGATTGGGTCCAAGTCACAAAAGAAATGGTTGATTTTCTGAGGGCCACAAAATGATAGCTGGGAGATTAGGATTGTGGGAAGAAGTGGGGAAAGGAAGCCACAAACCCAAGAGCTGGCAGAAAGATGGAGGCACAACTTGGGGCTCATGATGGTGGCATAGTTGCAGATGGCCAAGTAGCGGTCATAAGCCATGACAGCAAGGAGGAAGCATTCAGTTGCTCCTAGGGAGAAGAAGAAGTAATACTGAGTCACACAGCCGCTTACGGTGATGGTGATACTTCTGGACAAAAAGTTGGCCAGCAGCTTGGGCACAGTGACTGATGTGTACCAAATCTCCAGGAATGAGAGGTTCCCCAGGAGGATATACATGGGTGTCTGAAGGGGATCCATCAGGACAATGCCAATAGTGAGGAAATTCCCCATGAGTGACAGCATGTAGATGGACAAGAAAACCATGAAGAGAAGGATCTTGATTTTCTGTGGGCTGCCAAATCCCAGGAAGATGAATTCTGTCACTGAAGTATGGTTTGTTTTCTCTGTGGATTCCTGGACGCTAATCTGAAAAGGGTGGAAGAAGTCAATGGAGTCAGATGCCAATAGCAAACACTGCTTAGTCCCTGGAGTGGTTTCTGTGGCCATATTCGAGATGAGCCTGCAGTGAAAGACCGGATCCAGACACCCCAAAACTAAGTGGAAATATAAAATCACCAAATATGTTTTATTTTCCCTCCCCAAAAAATCACCTAGGCAGGTGAAGTGGCTAATATCCACTGAAAATTAAAAGTGAACCAGTGCCTAATGAATTTTAAGTGCTGTTTCAAATTTCACTAGCCACCTGAGTGCTCATATTCAGGCAGCTCTGTGCCTGAAAATACAACCCTCCCTTCTTTTACTGGGGGCAGGTTCTGCTGCTTGTACTCAGACAGAATAGCACATTGGAATTCATCATCCAGCACAGGGTGTCAAGGGCCTGCAGCAAGGCGGTAACCCTAGACTTCAAGAGGGCCAACTTCAACGAGTTGAGAAGATTGGTGGGAGAGGCACTGGGGTTCTCGAGAGCAGGGGAACTCAGAGCCCAAGATGAGTGGTTGTTCCTTAAGGAGACAATACTCAGGGCCCAAAGGGTGACGATCCCAACAAGAAACAAGGGGGGCAAGAGTGCCCAAAAGCCTCCCTGGCTCACCAAGGACATCCGGGAACGCCCGGTTGCCAAAAAGGTGGCAGCCCCCCGCTTCCACTGGGTATACATCTCCAAAGAAGAGTATCCCTCCACTGCTTGGGCCTGTAGGAGGGCTGTTAGGAAAGCTAAGGCGGACATAGAGCTAGGACTAGTGTCCAAGATCAAAGATAATAAAAAGTCCTTTTTCAAATACATAGGGAGGATAAAGAAGGCACCGGGAAATGTGGGGCCCCTGCAAGATG
>NW_005843912.1:26306-27542 GCF_000455745.1 Alligator sinensis | reverse complement strand
AAGACCTGGATAGGTTGCAAGGGTGGGCTAACAAAAACAGGATGCGTTTCAATACTGACAAGTGCAGGGTGCTGCACTTGGGCAGTAGTAACCAGCAGCACACTTATAAGATGGGAAACTCCCTTCTTGAGAGCACGGAGGCAGAAAGGGATCTTGGAGTCATTATTGACTCCAAGATGAACATGGGCCGACAATGTGATGTCACGGTTGGCAGGGCCAACCGGACCCTATCATGCATCCACAGGTGCAAGTAGGGCCAAGGAGGTGATCCTCCCCCTCTACATGACACTGGTCAGGCCACAGCTGGAGTACTGTGTCCAATTCTGGGCACCCCACTGCAAGAGGGATGTGGCCAGCATGGAGAGGGTCCAGAGGAGGGCCACCCGCATGATCTGGGGACAGCAGGGCAGACCCTACAGTGAGAGACTATGGGACCTGAACCTGTTCAGCCTTCACAAGAGAAGGCTGAGGGGGGACCTGGGGACCGGGGTTTGGGGGAAACCTTGTTTCCCTAGCACCCCCCGGGATAACAAGGAATAATGGCCACAAGTTGTTGGAGAGTAGGTTTAGATTAGACAGCCGTAGGAATTACTTCACAGTCAGGGCGGCTAGGATCTGGGACAAACTTCCAAGGGAAGTGGTGCTGGCTCCTCTTACCTTGGGGGTCTTTAAGAAGCGGCTTGATGCCTACATGGCTGGGGTCATTTGAGCCCAGTTTTCCTCCTGCCCAGGCAGGGGGTCGGACTTGAAGATCTACAGGGTCCCTTCCAACCCACCTTCTATGATTCCTGTTCCTAATTCTCAAAGTGATGCCATGCAGGGCACTTAAGATGTGTTAAATGCACCTAAAATGCAAGTTGTCCACGTGTTCAAACAGTAAAGCATATGCTAAGTGCACTCATCCTGTAGCAAACTTACTACTTTGCATGCAAGGAGTATTTCCAAAATAGTATTAAATAACACACATTCAGCAACCATTGGACTGCTTCACGAAGGTAATACGAGCAATTCATGGTCCTCCAACATCCCAGTATGCACCATACCCAACTCTTCCCAGTTCTGCTCCAAGAACCAGTCAGTTACTATCTCCATCCAAACACTACTGCCCAGGGCAGTTACTGACCCCAAAGTGACACCCCACCCATCACAGCCCATGTGGCATTACACAGGGCACCCACTGAAAGCCTCAAGGGTCACTGAAGCCTGCCACATTTGCTCAAGCATGCTGTTTGCACC
>NW_005843912.1:21055-26093 GCF_000455745.1 Alligator sinensis | reverse complement strand
TGCCTTGGGAGCACCAGTGGAATTGGCAGGAGATCTGTACTAAAATCGGGTGCCTGAAACGTTAGTGTATCCAGGGCAGGAACACCAACAAGCTCTTGGGCATTTCAAGGGCCATGGTCCCTTTCCACAAGGAGATGTCCAGGATCCTTGAGGAAGACCACGTCATTGCTCCTCACCACACTGCAGGTCACAGGCTGGAAGCAGTGCAACTATAATGACAAAAAGTGACAATGAAGGTCCCTCTCTGCCTTCCCCCCAAAAGACTACAGAGGAGCAGGAGGGTGCTTGCTCAATGGACTTGTTCTCCACCCAGACCCTTATCCTGACACCAGGCCTAGACCCCAGACACAAACTGGGGACCGCTCAGATAAGGTTATCATCAAGGATCACCTACATACCAGTCCTTTGGATCTGGCTCACTCACAACATTGAGCTTAGTCCTTCCCCTTTCCCCAACCATCAGAAATTCACCCCTGCCAGAGCTCCTGACTCCAGGCTGTCTCCTATCCATCTGCCTAGCCCAACCCTGGAAGGATGTGTGGCTCCTATTCTGTGCCTATATCCTTCAAGGTACTTTGACCCCTTTCTATGTAGGATGAGTAGGGAGGCATCTTGTAGGTGATATAAAGACGCACTTAACCTTCTCTTTTGGAAACTAAATAGATTGTGTTACTTTATTTCGCCTCATCCCATAAGTTGTGTTTTCTAGGCAGCTTCCATGTTTTCTACTTACTCTCTTACAAAGTTGCTTGGCACCAAATGTTCCTTACCATAGACAAACCTTACACTGACTCGCTTGTTAAATTGGATAAGCATCAGGGATCATGTCCCAAGTGGGATCAAGGGTTGCATCTATGTTCTCCTGGTGTAGGTGAGTCAACCTTTTAAAAAATAACCTAAGGTTCTTTCTTGATCTCATTATTTACCAGGTCTGTCTGCTAGACCCACCTAAACTGATACCCTTTTCTATTTACTGTGATTTGTCTCTTTGGAGTTGGCTTCACTTACTGTCCTTTCCTAAGAGTGGCAGGTGTATGCATACATGTCCAAAACCCTTCAGGATATGTTGAAAACCTCAAACAAGGTTTTGGTAAGTTTGAGCAATTCATTGATAATCATTTCTTTCTTATTTTACTGCACCTCCCATTTTCCTACTTCGTACCTTGCTCGTGTCATTTATGCTTGTGCAAAAGGAATGCAGACTGCGAGTAAAGCATTTCCGTTCAGATTTGGCAGGGCTTTATGCACATGTTGTACTCGCTTTTGGTTTTATTTTACTAGTGACAATGATTAATGCTATAAACAAACTCAATGGAGAAAGGGTGAATTCACCCCATCTGTCTGCCTTGTATAAAAGCGATGGTTCATGCCAACAGAAGTCACTGGCTTCACTCTAGATGTTAAAGGGTGAAGTTATCTGGCCAGTGCTATAAAGGAGATTGGACTAGACAATCTCATCATCCTCTCTGACCTTAAAACCAATGAGTGAAATCCATGTGCCAGATTGCCCACTACTTTAAATCAATGCTGTCGTTGGAGCTATGCTGAAAAAAGTATTCTTTACAAAAAAAACCAACCTCTTACTTTGTCAAACCTCTGGATTGTTTGACCTTTCACTAAATATTTTCTCAAACCTTATTATGAAAAACAATAATCTACTCTATGAATAAATGCATTATTCCATACAAGTAGCTTAACAAAAGAAAAACATATGCATCATTCAGAAATAAGGTATTCAGTGGGCTTTCCTAGAAAGCATGCCAGTCTCTGCTGAGATTTGTTTGCTGCATGGGAAGGTGAAGCAGTTTTTTGGGGTGTTTTTACATTTCATAAAGAAGTAAAATCATGTACAGGAGTGGCTCTTGGCCTTTTCCTGTTCCCAGGTGAATTCTCTTTCCTATGACTGACCTAGTATTACAGCTGCAAAGATAAATAAGGAAAACCTAGAAGATAGTATTTCATTGCCCTTTGGTCATCTAAATTTTTCTTTTTTTCATTTAAGTGCATTTCTGGCACTTGGAGGCTGAGATTACATTCCTGAACATAAAATCCTACAACTACATACATGCATACCCAAGTCAAGTCCCAGAAACAAAATGGGGAGGGAGGAGGGCTATCCTGTGTTTTAGCTCCAATAGCCGAGTGGTTAGAGCACTTGCCTGGGAAGGCGAAGACAGCTTTTAGGTTTCCCTTCTCCCAGAAAGAGCTTGAAACCGCAGCACTATGGCTTTCTAGCACAGCACGCAGGTCAGGAATTACTCATTAGCCTTTTGAGCACTCCTTCTGAAGCAGAGGTACTGTCCTTTGTATTTAATTGGCACTGAAGGGAAAAAAAAGGATTGAGGACAGCACAGATGGAAAGCTTCAGATTCGCTGAGAGGAAGTCATCGAGACTAGAGCCAAGACCTCCACTTTTTGTAGATCAGCATCTAATACAGTGAGTCGCACCCTCTCCATACGCATACATGGAAATTCAATTTAGGGTTTGGGGTTTTTTGAAATTTTACTTTTTATGTTCTCACAGGTCAATGCCAATTGAATGAATTTGAATGAAGAACAAAACCAATGTCAACTACTTTGTTCTCTTGGGGATTTCCAATAATCCATACGCCCAGGTTTTCCTCTTCCTGGTCTTCTTACTTATCTACCGGCAAACCCTGCTAGGGAATGTGGTGATCATCCTGGCAATAAGGAATGATCCTCATCTTCAAACCCCCATGTACTTTTTCCTGTTCCACTTATCCTTCCTGGACCTCTGCTATTCCTCAATCACCGTCCCAAACATGCTGCAAAACATCCTAACAGGAAAGCAAACGATTTCCCTCCCTGGCTGCATTACACAGATGAGCTTCATTCTTCTGATGGGCTGCACAGAAGCTTTCATGCTCTCGGCAATGGCTTACGACCGATACGTTGCCGTATGTGTCCCGCTGCATTATGTGAGGATCATGGATAAGCGATTGTGCGGACAATTGGTGGGTGGTGCATGGTTAATTAGTGCATTCTTTTCCCTGGTAAACACTGCTCCTGTGTTATTTCTACACTTTTGTGGGACCAACAAAATCAATGGTTTAAGCTGTGAGCTCCCATCCTTTTTAGCACTGTCCTGCACGGAAACCATGGTCAGCCAAATGGTGTTTCTCATATCATTTCCACTTCTAGCTTTTCTCTCATTCTCCATCACCTTGGTCTCGTATATCTACATTATCTTCACTATCCTGAAGATACGGTCCACAGCTGGTAGACATAAAGCTTTCTCCACCTGCAGCTCCCACATAACCGTGGTGGTTTTGTATTATGGAGCTGTGTTGTTCTGTTATTTGAGATCTGGCTCAGTTCCTTTGGTGGCTCTAGACAGACTGTTCTCCATCCAATATAGCGTCTTAACCCCTATGTTAAATCCCATCATCTACAGCCTGAATAACAGAGAAGTGAAAAGAGCTTTGAGGAAAATACTGGGGAAAATGCAAGGCAAGCACATTTCATAAGATTGACTTTTCAAGACAAGGTTTTAGATTAACCTGGCATAGGCATTTAAGAGCAGCACCTTGATTTCAGTTAATAAGTGATCATGTACTTGGGCTCTAATAGATTTTGGGGGGCTGTGGCTCCCAATGCAACCTTTTTAGAGGGAATGGATCCAAAGAGATGCGTGGGCAAACAGTAAATGAACTCCAAGCATCACTCAATTCATCCGTCAACAGCAGTTGCATCAAATAGGTATCAGTCAAATTGGAAAAAGCCTTATAGCACTGTACAGGTTCAACAGAAGAGAGGGAGAGCATGTCTACACTGTTTCGTCAGGGCTTCCCAGGGTGCAGCTCTTCAGCACTGTCTGCAAACCTACCCCCGCCCTGCATGCACCAATTGTGGAAGTGGGATGGTGCAACCTTTCCAGGGCTCTCCTCACAACCCTCAGAGAGGGTTCACTGTCTTTTTCAGGTTTGGTGCATCTAGACTGGAAGAAGGTAGGAAGGCATGCTTGATTGCAGCTATTCCTGTCATCAAGGGTGCAGACAGACATCTTACTCTGAGCACGCAAAACAAACACCCTCTTTGTGCCACCATAAAAATGCCTATGCCAGCACAAGCTGCAGATGAACGGGTGTCCTTGCCCTGCTTGCAAAACATTTGTTTTTGTCACCCAACTAGTCACAATTTGCAATGCCTTATGAGGAAGAATGTCTGTTTGCTATTGTGTGGTCTGGGAACCCCCTGCAAAGGTTTCATGGGGTGCACATTTCACATTGCAGTACTCCGACCTAGGGCACATGTCTGCAAGTGAGGGAGCCAACATGGGCATTGCCTCACACCTGATGCAGGACTCCTCTATGCAACAAAAACAACATCTGTTTGTAGAACATCAGTCATTAGATAAGTAGTTTGAAACCTTTGAGATGTAAGTTCAAGTCCCTGCTTCAAAGCAGGCAGTGGAGAAAATAAGCATTACAATTACCCGGTAATTGTAATTGAAAATGGAATCAGTTGAAATAAAGTGAAAGGGACTAAGCCACTCACAACTTGAACAATGCAGAACATGAAACACTGTTTGCTCCCAACGTCTCACGTATCTGATCATTAAAGGCAAATGTTTCTTGGTAAGGACTTGGGTTCCATTCAAGCAAACCATTTAAGCTCAACTGTAAGCATCCATGACTACACGTTATGCCTACATTTGCTATACATTTCTTATACAATCACTTCCTTAGTCATGGTTCAGATTATTTCCTACTAATATTCGACTACGCACTTCAAGTAAGAAGTGCGTATATTGCATATATTATTACACATATTTCTTACAAACCTTCCACTGTTATCTGTTCAGAGACCAGCCTCCAGAAAGTGCTAGAGAGGCCCCTGGGTGGTTACTGACCCGTGATATGGTGGGTCAAGTACTTTGCTGGGCCGTCAGTGAGACCTAGGTTCAACCAACTCTGGGCAAGGGGGCCTAAAACTTAGATCTTTCCACTTTGCTGGTGACTACTTAGTGACTGAGGGCAAAACATGGGAGGCTTTCCTCTCCCATACATCCTTCCTT
>NW_005843912.1:19238-19715 GCF_000455745.1 Alligator sinensis | reverse complement strand
GAGAGCTGAAAGAACTCGTATTTCTAATTCTCTTCGGCACTTCTGAAATTTCTACTTGTAGCGACTGCTTTAAAGGTTGTTCGAAAGGCAAGGATTCCTTAGGCTGGTATCTTTTATTGGATCAACTATGCAATTGGAATAAAGCTTTCAAATGCAAGGCTTTCAATACTTAGTTGACTAGATGATATATCACTTAGTTTTGAGGCTGCTTTTGAAACCCTGCCTGAACTGAGTGCAGGATAGTTTCTGAGGACTATGTTAAAATCCTTTAAATGTGACTGATGAAAATACATTGTTAGCCCTTTGTGCTAGTCCAAACCCAGAGAGTGAGTTCAGGCTGAGATCCAAGAGAGCCGTGCCTCCTCCTCTTTTTCATCATTGCCAGCAACAACGTTTCCTGCTTCTAGACTCACAAAGTCAGTCCTGAGGACAAAGTCTCATCCCCACACAATCTACTTTGTTTTCAATGGGCAAACC
>NW_005843912.1:17458-19168 GCF_000455745.1 Alligator sinensis | reverse complement strand
GCCATCTCTGCTCTCAGTGACCCCCCTTGCAGATTTACCTACTTCCCACTGTAGACCCCAGTGACCCTCATGCAAAATATTTGGAGTAATCTGAGTGACTGGAAATGAATGAACAATTATTTTCATTGCATATATGCATACATGTCATATGGAGTAATGCCGGCTCTTATTCCTACATGCTTAAAAAATGAGAAAAAAAAATCATTCAGTGTAGAAAAAAAATCACACTCTGAATACAACACGGAGAATGGGTGAGCTGAGCAAGAAGCTATCTTTTTAAGCAGAGAGGCTGGAATCAGTTAAATTGCCAAAACACTGAAATGTGTGGGTTCTTGGTAGCAAGTTCAGATTTCTAAACACAGTTGTTTTCTTTTCTTTCTTTTGTTTTTCCCTTTGACCAGCTAAAGAACTTTGAACACCTTGCTAATAAACTGCTGAGAGCTTTCCAGCTGAATGTCATTTTCAGGTTTTAAATACCCCACACACCGCCCTTCTTGCCAACCAACCATTTTTAATTGCAATTAAAAACTTACTGCAGCATTTTTTGTGAAGCTTAACTCAGCTTACAATAGATCCTCCAGATTCCTTGATTATTTTCCCTCTTCTTACCAACCACCCACTTTTAATTTGAATAATAAACTTACAGCAATGTGAAGTTTTTCTCAGCTTGTGATCTCATCCTTCAGTGCCAGGAGTCTTTGCTTACTTTCCCTCTCCTGATCTATCCAATTTCCCTTTTCCCTGCCACTACCAAATTTTCAGAAGTCAAAATATCTTAGTAGGAGCTTTCTCTCCGCTCCAAGACTGACATGACAGAAGTAGATCCAAACCAGTTTCTCTCTGCAGATGGCAGTGAACTTCACTGGTTTGGAAGGACTGATGCTGCGGGAAGCTGACTTATTCACATCTCTCTTGTTAGGGCTTCTGGGACTTACTCCCTAGAGCCCAGCTTACCTCTGAAGCACAGAATGAGAAACAAGCCTTCCTGGATTCGTGTATTTTAAATCAGAAAAGTTTTGGTTTGGTTTTTTTAGTTTGATCACCTTTTATCTATTGTTTCCTATTTCTTGGCCAGGATAAGTATCATCTGCGGTAAGCCTGTGCAAAGTGGCTAGTATTCGCTTCGGATTCGGTTGGTTCAGGGGACAGTGATACTATTCAGTGATTTCAAATTGTTGTCCCGAATCGATTCAGCCAAATCTGATTTGGCTATTTGTCTGCTGCGAAATTGGCTGAATCTCTGAAGTGAAGGCCCAATCCCCCGTCCAGCCCCAGCGTCCCAGCACCTTAAAGAAAAGAAAAAGCCCCACACTCACTGGCTCCTACCAGGCAGGGAAGCGATCCCCACTGCCCCCCACTACCCCGTGCTGTTGGGGGGGGGGTGCTCTGCGATGAGCCCCAAGAGGCCGGTGAGTGCAGGGCTTTTTTTTTGTTAAGTGTAGGTTAACCTCAAGGTTACTGTGCATTAAAATAATGCCCAGTGGGTGTGTCTACACAAGACACTACTGCACAGTGGTTACTGCAAATTTACTCAGTACTTGTATAAGTTAAGTATTAAATCAATGCCCAGTAACCAGAGTTACTACACAGTAGCACCAGCAAACTCCTTTATGGGATGCTACTGTGCAGTAGCTTGATACTACCGTAACCTTCACCGGTGCACTAGGCCAGGCGATATGCCAGATTTCAGATCCTCAAGGTGCCAGTAGC